>NC_051180.1:127171666-127216323 GCF_013339695.2 Rhipicephalus sanguineus | reverse complement strand
AACGAGAGCACAGCACAGGCAAAAAAAGGAGAAGCGGCCACAGGACGAGTCAACCAAATATGGGAAATGTATTTAGAGCAAAAATCCATTGTGCAGAAATTAGTCGAGGCAAAAATTAAAGGTGAAAGTGAACGCTGGATGACAGAGATTCGCGAAAAGAGAAGGCCGCGCCTAGGATTTTTTGGAGCCACCTAAAAGCGCTGGGTAGGAAGTCTGTCACAATGCAACAACATATGGTAGATGAAGGAGGAAATAAATTGGAAGGATATGAAGCGCTAGGTTACATCCGAAAGATAACAGCCGATTCGTTTAAAAAGGTCACCCAGGGGATTCCCCGGTGAGTAAAAGTACGCAAAGGAGTGCAACCGAAGAAGATGTAGTACTAGAGAATTTCAATTGGAAGAAGGCCGAAGGGAAAATTCCTAAGCGCACTACTCCGGGCTTAGATGGGGTTCCCGTCAGCCTCATTAACGAACTCGGACATAACACTAAAGAAGCACTGCTGAAAGCCGTAGAAAAGTGCTTACAGGAGAGGGAAATACCAGACAGTTGGAGAAAAAGTAGAATGAACTTAATCTATAAGGCAAGGGAGAAAAGGATAACATTCGCTCGTATAGACCGCTAACAATTACATCGGTGCTATACAGGTTGGCGATGCAGGCAGTAAAATTAAAAATAGAAGCGTGGGTAGAACAAAATGATATTTGGGAGAACTTCAGAATGGATTTCGAATCGACAGGCGGTTAGACGATAATCTGTTTGTTCTTACCCAGTGTATAGAAATATCTAAAATAGAAAACAGGCCCTTATACGTAGCTTATCTAGATACACGGGGCGTATGACAACGTTAATCAGGAAATTTTGTGGGATATATTGAGGAATTGGGCATAGGTGACGACTGTGTACAGCTTTGAGGGAATATACCGAGGAAATACGTGTGTATAGAATGGGAAGGAATAAGTAGCAAGGACAGCGTTGAAATTAGCAAGGGGCTGAGACAGGGATGCCCTTTGTCCCCGCTGTTATTCATGCTGTACATGGCGAGATGGAAAAAGCGCTAGAACGGTAGCAACATTGGATTTAATTTGTCACACAACAGGTCGGAGCGAGGTTGAGCAGAAGTTCCAGGTCTATTATGCTGAATATTGTCTTATTTGCGGACAGTCAAGAGATCATACAGCGACTGGCAGATATATGCGGAAGGGAGTGTGAGGCTCTGGGACTAGGATTCATTGCAACAAAAAATGTGATTGATGGTATTCCATGATCACGGAGACCCACCCGGTATTAACAGGGCCAAAAAATACGAGGGTAAGCGAGTACAAGTACCTCGGAGTATGGGTAAATGAGGGGGATAGATATATGGAGGTACAAGAGAAAGCATCGGTAGCAAAGGGAAAGAGGGAATGCTGCAATTATGAAGCACCGAGCTTTATGGGGATACAATAGGTACGAGGTGCTTCGAGGGCTGTGGAAGGGGTGATGAGTGGTCCGGGGCTACATTGGGGAAATCAGTGGTGTGCATGAAGTCAGAGGGCAATCAGGAATGGATGTAAATCAAAGGACGGTGGGCCGCCTCGCGTGGGCGCTCACGGGAAGACGACAAATGAGGCGGTAAAGGGTGATATGGGATGGACAGGCTTTGAAGTGAGGGAAGCGCAGAGCAAAATGAGATCGAGAGAGGGCTGAGGAAAATGAAGGAGAGTAGATGGGCAGAGAAGGTATTCAGGTATTTGTATAGAAAAAGCCGTTGACACGCAGTGGGAAAAAAAACTAGGAGGCTCACCAGTAAATATACGGCTGGCAGTGCGGGCGATATGGCAACAAGGAGCATAAGCGGAAGGTCAGAGAGGCGGAGAGGACTTATGGATGACAGCGATGGAAAAGAAGCCGGCTCTGAGTAACTACCGAAAAGGAAAAAACGAAATAAGGAGGGAAAGGTTTTATGATAATTCAGGGGAAGCGCTTTACTGTTTTGAAGCAAGGTCGGGCTGCCTTAGAACGCGTAGTTATTAAGCGAGATTTAGTAACGAAGAAGAAACAATGTACATGCTGCGGGGAAACTAAGGAAACGATGGAACATGTACTGATTGAAGTGGCGATATTTCACCCAGGTATACGTGTGGGCACGAGTCTACATGAAGCCTTGGTTTTAGGGACAACAATGGAAAGCTGAACACGTCCGCCATAGAAATAAGTAAGAGACGGTTAGAGTATTGGTGGCAGAAAAAGTAGAGATAAGAACAAAATAAAATAATGGGGGAAAATAAGGTCATTCTGCCTTAAGAGCAGAGGAGATGGACCGTGAATTTATATTTCTTGGTATAATAACATAGATTAATCAATGTAGATAAGGTATTGGCCAACATGAAACAAGGAAGTTTTTTTTTTTTCTTCGAGCCTGGTGGCAGACATGTCACCGCCCGTTTTAAAGGGGACGCTCGTAGCATCCATCCACCATCCGAAGCACACAGCTTGGCTTCCGAGATGGACGGCGCGCTGTCTCGGAGGCGATGGCATAGTTTGTAAGAATGGCAGACTGGGCTTGGTGGCTTAGCAAATTTGAAGTGTAAGGCGCGGCAACGACAACGGACAGTATACACTACTTGTGCCAGCGCGTGATGGGATATAAACTGTGATGTTTTCGAAATAAACATTGTGAAAGTGGCGCTCTGTGTGTGTACCTTCACTTCAATACGAGATGTCATATAGCGTGATAGCGTTCGCAGTTTCGCTCTCTCCCGTAGTTGTCGTAGTCTTCGTCTTTTCTCACTCTTGAGCGGTGGGATGGGAGTTCGCAGTGCGTCGTCGTGCCGTGCATTCAGGCATCATTGGGTTTACAGCATATGAGTTGCACTTATTGTCATGCCGTAAGTTTTACGAGCATGCGCGGTCATGCACGCGCTGCGCTAAATCGGTGCAGCATGTGAGAAGGCATGTATGCATGCATGGAGTTCGCGGCGTCTGTCTCTAGAACTCTCTCATCCAAAAGGTGTGCGCACGAGGGGAGCAGGGAGGAAGGGGGGGGAGGGGGCAGCCGCGTTCCAAAGTAATCGTAAGCGGGAGCCAATTCTGCCTCATACATTTACTTTGTCGAACCTCTCACGTCATCTTTAATGCGCAGGGTTACGGCTGCGCATGCTCTTCGACATAATGGCAACCGAGGACCTTCGACGTTGAATTCAAAGCATAATTTACTTCCTACCTTTATCCCCGGGGCCGTCGGGGAGAAGCACGCCATCGCTTCATTTTCATTTTTGCATCATGGTGAGCTTGTGTTGTTCCTAGGACTCGACAAAGAGGAAGGGGGAGGGGGGTTGCTGCGGTGAGACATGTGGAAAATATAAAAACGGTAGGCACACTCGAGCCTGTGCAAAAGAAGTGTTTGCTGATTTCTTGTACATTTTCTCGAGTCTTGTAGTATTTTGTGAAGCAATGATACTTCGTCATTTGTCTATGTGAAAATGAAATATCACGAGAACTAACATTGTGCCAATAGCTCCACCATTTCCTTGTTTCGGTAATGTCCACTGATATCATAACCTTAGAAAAGGCAGTACAACAACAGACGCATTGCGAATGCACGCGATTTAATATGCATGCATGGATGCAGCTTAAGCTTCATTTACACCCTTACGTTCTTCCATTAACACCCTTATGAAAGACATTAACACCCTTTTTCGCGCACGCACCTTCTCTTAGGTGTGTATATAAAGCAAAAAGGGTGTTGTACAATGCGAAAAAGGGTGCTAGTGTCATTAAACCTTTTTACACCCTTAAGGGTGTAAAATGTTTAGTGTGTGGGCCACGCGCTCCGCCTCTGCGCAGCACGTGGGCGTTATCTCGCGATAGCCGGTGGGCGTGGTTCCCACACGTCCGTTAAATAGTTAACAAATGTGAAGAAAATAATCAAACGAAGCCTATAACCTTGTTAATTTCCACTTTGGATATAGAAATAGGTGTCTCAGTCACTCTGTAGGGTGCGTACAGACGTTTATAACAGAAAGTGGCAGCGAAATCTTGCCCCCTACCCGCGCATTTCATTTTCTTGCTCTTCGAGGATATTCGTAGATTAATTAAGGCCCAAACAAATAAATCAAAGCGTCGCGACGCCGTCAAAAGCGCACGTTTAATAAGATATGACTCTTGCGCCCGTATCGGAATAGTCTAAATAGGTATTTTAAACTTTCTTTCTGTAAGACTAAGACGGGCGTTGACGCAGTCTAAAAGCAATTATAGATCGCAGAAATAATGGGACGTACAATTAGCAGGAGTGCGCTCTGTATCGAGAATTGGGAATAGCTATAGGTGCGTGGTGATGAATTGCTATTTTGCACAACGTCTGAAACACATCGAGTCAGCAGCGTGATGCAGGCGTTCACTAAGTGGAATGACTGGCGGTTTAATTGCTCAGCGGGGAGTGAACCATTTGTCACTCAATTTATCTGCACACAGCGTCGCGCACGGAGCGAGAGAGAGCTCATTCGAGTGTATTAAAACACACGTCGCGAATAGCGCCTTCGTAACGTGCATTGAATCGTGCTTTCTGTACAGTTTTAGAGGTTGTGGAGGCTTCTCTGAGCGATCCGAATCTTCGGACTATCGTGAGCTGAACCTACAGCGAGTAACTGAGGAGTGCACTGCTTCAGTTGCGCATGACTTGAATCTTATAAGACGAAGGGAACAACTGCTTCGATGAAGCAACACGCAGTGGGTTGACTTAATACTATAGCCCAAACCAATATCATTCAATGTTGACTGAGGCGTGTGGAGCAAACAGCAGAAATGGAAATGAATATTCATTCGGGGACTTCCGGAAAATCACAGTGTTTTCCGTCCTGTAGTTGAAGGAAAGAAGATTACTCTTAAGGGCCGTTTTCTTTGTTAGACACAATATTAATGAGAACTAAAGCAATAACGCCAAGGAAAGTATAAGGGGTGTTATCTGTAGCATTTAGAATATAATGTGAAGAAAGTAAAGTGGACGAAAAGATGACTTGCCACCGGCAGGAGACCGAACCTGCGACCTTCGAATAACGGTCCGATGCTATACCACTGAGCTACGGCGGCGGTCATCCTCCGTCCACTTTATGGGGTATATATGTGCATTTAAACCTTGGAGTGTTAGTCAGCGCCGGAGTGTTAGTCAGCGCCGTCCTGTAGTTGTCGCTTGAGTACTTTCTGTTTCTATGTCGCAGCGATTCACGCAATAAATAAAACAGCATACAAAAACTCGAGGACGCTTGAGCTTCGCCTTCAAGAGTAGAACGCGATAGCGTAATCGGGCTTCGTGAGCATAGGCTTCTCGATTGCTAGCCTGGCTTCGGTTCTCGGTGCATGCCTCAAACGTGTCGTAAGGAAACGAAAGACTGTGCGCGTAACATTGGCATTTTCAAACTATCCTAAAAGTCCACTGCAAGCACAGTGTTAACTGCCCGCTAGCCCGCCATAATTCTCCTTTGCGAATCAGCGAAGGGCCCACGACGCGTCCGTAAGGCACACGCGAACCTACGCAGCTGCTGACTTTGCTGCATCGGCAGCACCAGCTCTAAGCCCCAAGGAAAAGAACAACAAAGAAGGTGCACTGCAGATGCTATTTACTGTAGTGACCGTGCGTCGCTGTTGTGTGTCCTGTGAATCGACATTGAACTGATATTGGGTCTCCTATTCCTACCGGCGAACATCTTCCTTCGAAGCTGAGTAATCCTACACTGTCACCATAATACGTGTGCCCCCTCGCTTCATGGTGACGAAAGAAATGAAGAATGCATGGACATAACGCAAGTTTTTTTTCAGATCCACTTCCCCATCTGTACTGTGCAGGGCAGTCTTCCCACACAGGGTAAGAAACGTGCGTTCTTTTTAAGATTCCTTCACCACTTTCTGAAGGCTGTTTGAAATATCTATCTTCTATAAAACGCTAGCTGAATGGCACCATGAAAGTGCACAGGCATTTGCATGATGGAAGGAGGAGAGCGCGGCTGTACATTTGATTGAGCATTTCTAAGTTCTTCCATTTGCACCTATCTTCTTTTTTCTCCGTTGCTCTCGACCGGCTTCGCCTTCTTGAGTGCATTTTCTGCGCAGATCCGTCGCAAAAGCTTCCGGGCAAAAAGGCGGTGGCAAAGCTCGTTTACGCACACTTCGCCGCCGTTTCTTCGATCCACTTTGTTCGATTTGGCGCTGCGATTCCTGCGAACACCGTCTCTTCGTCGTTTCCGTACTGACTCTCCTGTACCCATTTTCCCTCGATCTGCTGTGAACTCTGAGGCATGCGAAAGCGAAGCCAAGAAACAAGACGATGCGCAAAGCTTTGCTTTCGGGCACCTTAGGTATAGCGGTCTCCGCACAACCGTTTTCTTTCTTGCCTCCCGTTTTCCCCATGCGTCGCTTTTCAAGAACAAATTTCCTTGGCCTCTCACTGGAGCCTTGCATCCCTAAGGCGGCTTACACAGAGACCTGGTCCGTCCTTGCTCAAGGCCTCAAACTAACAGAGAAAGGCGCTCAAAAATAATAAAAAGAAACAGGAAGAAATGGTGGCGAAGAAAGAATCGGCAACTGATGAGAGAATTCCTCGTGATGCCTCCCCCGAGCAAACTTATGTTTTTATCCCCTTTTTCCGAAAGAACACAGCCACACTTCACGCAGGTCGTTCGAGGTTTCTCTGCGCATGCGACGGCTGCTTGTAGTTCGAAGTCGTTTCTAAGCAGTGGTTCTTCCGGCTATCCTGTTACTTTGTTTCCCGGGCTGGAATAGCCGGTCACCTTTACAGCCTGTGGCTTTTCTCTTACTCTCTTCTACAATGCAAAAAGCAATGCTCTCGCATGCGTCGAACTTGTTGTTCACCGTGTATGGCGGGGCAGTTTTCTTCGGGGTCGCGTTTTTTCTTATTAAAGCGATAGCATTTATTGGACACTGTCCGAGGGTTTTCGCCATCGCCGACAGCCCTGTATAAAGTCGAAATTGACAAACATTCCCCTCAAGCAGCGTATGTATACCGCGTGTAAAGGCGCGCGAGCGGGGGCGACGAACGCGGCTGAAGCGAGATCAAACGAGCCGGCCCATCTCGTCGGTCGGAGGGCACATGCGACAACATCACCACGCTCGGAAGGTCGCCGTCGAAGCGCAGAGGAACACCCCGTCCGTCTTGAACGAGCATGAAAAGACGCGAGGTGGTGTCGCTCGAGCACCAACACTGAACTTTGCTTCTAAGGGCGCGGCCGCAATCGCTAAGGCGAGCGCTATCTCGGCAGCCATCAGCGGGCGGCTCGTTATACCCTTCTAAGTGCTGCGCACTCACCCAACGCGAAGAGACTGCGCAGAAAGAGCATCTCTTCCTGAGTGGCTGTATTCTTTAAAGGGCGACCTCACACAGGTTCGACAATTTTGAGCTGACGAGCGCAATGCATACACTGGGCGTTCACGAGCACGTCTGCCAAAATTTGCAAACGCTACGCGCCCAGAAATAGGTCAAATTTCACAGGAACGCACTACTTGCCTTTCTTCTCGCGGCCGCGCGCCCCAAGAATGAGGGGATGACTACATGAGGAAATGTCCTTACGTAGATGGCAGTGCGTGTGCGCCGGTCCTAAAATCGGTGCTTTCCTCTACGTAGACGACTATGTTCTGACGTCTCCAGCAGTAGCACGGGACACTGCGATAAATATTTGACACGACGTGTAGGTTTGTGTAATTTGTTGCTTAAACAGATGATTAAAATTGAGATATAATTAAACACACAAACGGACTGTGTGCGTTGTCCTTTTTTTAAATTTTTACTGCGAATCGCAGCGAGATCGAAGCTACTCTAGTAAAACTTGCTGTTGGCCTAGTTGGTGCAAGTTTACAACTACTCTACCTCCGTTTCACACGCGTTCGCGTTCTCGCGCTTGCGCATCGTGCAGACGCCATCCTTACAAAGAAACTAATTTTGCAACGCGTTCCAGCGCTCATTAGGATCATTTATCCTCCCGCGTCTAATTAGATGTTCATGCGGCACACTGCTAGTCTCACGTCCGTACAATTGTCGCAGCTTTCGTGCACAGTAATAGGTTGAAAGCCAAGTGATCAGCGAGGGCGCATGCGGAATCACTTGCAGAGACGAAGCGCAAAGAACGCCGCCACAACACCGCTCGCGTCTCGGGGGCTCGGGTGGTTCGGGCACGTCATGCGCTCGTGACATGACATTTTTATGCGTATGCGTTATGTGATCCTCCCGCTCGCGTGCCGAAGAGGGCAGGGAGGGATTTGGCTTGCGAAGGCTACACGGGCGAACGGCAAGGGTTTGCAGCTCGCCTCCTCGCATCATGGTTCGCGCCGCTACAAATTAATGTATTTCTCGGCTTCTAACGGACCGATTAGAAAAATTCTTGTGGCATTAATGTTCTTTATTGGGCTCGCAACAACTTCCAATGTCTAACGGAAATTCGTTATGTCACGTGGTGAGGGGCCTTTAAAACCAGCGTTTTGTGGAGTTACGCGATATCGGATCTAAAAGAGTTTGCTGCCAGCCTCACTTCGTATAACATTACAATTTCTTGCTATGGCATTCATTACATCGCCCTTGTGGTGAAACTGACTTTTTTTTCTCAGAAAGAAAGCGCACGAAAGGTATTGCGGAGCAGCCATGCCCATTCCCTTAGAACAGTCGCCATTCTTCTGTTTGTCACCAAGAGGACGGCAGGCTTGAACGGCTGAGAAACCTCGGATGGGAGGCATTGCGCTGCAAACCCCCACCCCAGTTTTGACGTCCGTTAAATCGCGAAATTCGCTGCAAACCACCCAACAGCCTTGTTGACGTTCGTTATATCGCGAAATGCGCTGCAAACCCACCCAACAGCCTTGTTGACGTCCGTTATATCGCGAAATGCGCTGCAAACCCACCAACAGCCTTGTTGACGTCCGTTATATCGCGAAATGCGCTGCAAACCCACCCAACAGGCTTGTTGAAGTCCGTTATATCGCGAAATGCGCTGCAAACCCACCCAACAGCCTTGTTGACGTCCGTTATATCGCGAAATGCGCTGCAAACCCCCCCAACAGCCTTGTTGACGTTCGTTATATCGCGAAATGCGCTGCAAACCCACCGAACAGCCTTGTTGACGTTCGTTATATCGCGAAATGCGCTGCAAGCCCGCCCAACAGCCTTGTTGACGTCTGTTATATCGCGAAATGCGCTGCAAACCACCCAACAGCCTTGTTGACGTACGTTATATCGCGAAATGCGCTGCAAACCCACCCAACAGCCTTGTTGACGCAAACCCCCCCCCTCCGTTATATCGCGAAATGCGCTGCAAACCCACCCAACAGCCTTGTTGACGTTCGTTATATCGCGAAATGCGCTGCAAACCCACCCAACAGACTTGTTGACGTCCGTTATATTGCGAAATTAGCTGCGAACCCACCCAACATCCTTGTTCCGCCCGTGACGCACAGGGTGACGCGCCTCTGGCTTTTTGCCTCACAAATGACGTCTCTGCGAGAGGTTATGGATGCCCGCTGTTGCGGTTCCCGAGGCCCACGTGTCCGAGTGACAGAATTATACATGGCTCTGTGCTAGGCTTGGGTTGTGTATGTGCTTTGCATTCCACGTGTTTCTTTTAAAGACGATAGTCTTTCTTGGGAACTTAAACGCAGAAATTTTGGTCTGTCTGTCCTTCTGTCTGTCTTCTGTTTCGATTCAGCCACTCGGCCAAAGTTGAACACTTGCCCAAGGGCCAGACATCGTGAACGGCTGACTAGGTTCATACTTGTGTACATTGTTGATCAAAAAGCAAACATTACGCATATCTGAGGCGCAACATCACTAGGTAAGTATTAGGCGGTGTGTTCCTTTAACAGAAAATACATAGATACGCAAATTTAAAGACCTGATGGTATGCGTTTAACGTTGAGACAGTAACGCGTTTATTAAAAGGTTGCCACAGCTGAAGCGATCAGCGGTCCAAGCCGAGCAAGCGCAAGCGCTAACAACAACCGTCTTCGTCTTCTTCTTTCGCAGGCGTTCTTGTCTGCGCCCTACCACGTTACAAATCACTCCCCCGCGGAAAAGGAGCCATCCTGGCGACCTAAGAAACAGGTACAACTGGTGGGTCATAATGCGGCTTCAGTCGATCGACGTGAACAGTCTCGCGGCCGCGACGACGGCGGTCCGTAGATGATTGAACAGGCTCAATCATATAGTTAACTGGGGATGCTTGACGTAGGACGCGGTAGGGGCCTTCGTACTTAGGCAGTAGCTTTGTGGAAAGGCCAGGAGCGGAGGAGGGAACGCGAAGCCACACCAACGTTCCAGGCGAATACGACTGAGGAGGCACGTTTTCGTCGTGACGGTCTTTCTGGCCCTACTCGGCCTACAATGTTACAACCCTAGTTTCTTAAGGTGCGCTAAAAATGCGACTGCGCTGAAACTTGTCTTCCTCCGTGCCCTCTGCACAAGCTCATGTTGTGTTTCGGTTTCGGTTCAGTATTGCATTGTACGAATAACAGTGGGCGCCGCTCTGGCATTCCTGTTTTACCCAGGCGACGTGTAAGTAAGAGAGTTTGTGGAGAGTACTCCTTGAGTGCGGACGTTTCTACTCCTTCAGCGCATCGCGAAAAACAGCGTGTTCGGGCTGGCCGGCGTCCCCACCGGTCGCGTTGGTCACCGCCGGTCTTCGCCTGCCGCTGCGCCGGGACCATCAGCCCGCAACACAGCACTCGTGTTTCCCGACGTATTGCCAGATGGCGTCCATATCTCACGCAGCGCCTCTTCTATCGTCTTTAGACGACATTTGCAGCGAAGCACGCAGATACGCGGCCAATTTTTTATCCCCTTGTTCCTTCTTGCGTATTCAGGGGAACCAGCAGTGACTCCCTGCGGTTAAAACACCTTGCTCTCATTCCTTGCTCTTTGTTTCCCTCATCCTGTACACTGCAATGAGTCATAACTACAGCGCCTATAGTTCGCCATAATGTGTGTTATCTCATGAAGTAATATATTCGAAATGCGTAGACGTGGCGCGTTGTTATCAAATACGTTTGTTTTAGTAGCGTGGTCTGACAACCACAACGCACCCGTGCTTACAAGAACAGCTGTATGTAGCCTTTCATCGAGCCACTGGGGTCCACGTACGGCTTTTGAGGTGCCCGAGCGTGATGGGATTTCGTATAAGTACCCACTTATCTCATCATCGTCATTCACCGCTCCTTTTCTTCCCCGTGCGCATCTCCCAGTGCAATGTATATCAGGCCAGAACAATCTATAGAACACGCCGACCTTTCGGCCTTTCCGCAAATAAGCCTGCCTGCCTTGTCTGTCTGATAAAACTATGTGTGACATCACTCTAAACTTCTTCAATACGGATACACCTCTAAGTAGGTTACCTCGCCTGTTAAGCAAACTTAATCGCAGTAAATCTGTAACCCGCCCACAGCAGCCGTACACTTTGTCATTCTCGGGAGTGGTCCAATTTATCACACTGCAGTGGCAGAACAATGGGTATTTAAAGGGGCTTGGTCGTCGAGTACCGAGACACAGTCCTCTGCATGGATAAGAGATGGGCCATGTTCTAGGGCAGTTTGACACAGATATACGCGCAGCGGTCATAATAGGCTCTCTTCACGTTGCCTTGCCCCATACATATGCGCGGATAATGATCTTCCTGCGGCCCCTCGTGACAGCACACTTTGCTTTAGGAATGTCCGTAATCGTCACTGTTACTGGCACTGAATGGATTGTCGCATTGTTTGTCGGTTGCCACACTACTCGGAGTGCTAGGCAGAGGCCTGGCGATACTACCCTCCCTGATTTTCTAATGGTCAGCGCAGTGATTTGTGCACTGTCACTGGTAGAATGATATAGTGCTTTCATATTTAAAGCTGTATCGCCAACTGTTATTTGGAACCACTGCAAGTTTAGCCTTCAGGAGCTACTGAAACGAACCAGCTGCTTTAAAGCTGCAGCTCAAGTCCGCTCATTTCATTTTTGTGACAGGAAATACAGAAATCATGCAGATTTTAGTGCGCCTGTACTTCAACGTGCTACCGAAGAGATGACATGGCAAATAACTATGCCTTCATACAGCAGTCTTATTTGCTGAAGCCTCGTTCAAGTACTCAGGTCAGACGTTATTTTTATTTTTCTCGTATTTGCGCACTTTTGCGCAGTATTCCGCTTTAGTATATTTCGGACAGCAGGTTGTGGAAGCAGCTTACTTTACCGCTTTAATATCGAATTATAAACAATAACAATAGAGATTCCGCGGAACAACGTTGAAGTACAAAGTCACAATGTCAGACCCAATAAACGTAAAAAAATGAATACCAGAAGAAAAGGGCAATTTTCAGTGATCGATGTGTCCGGATACCAAACCTCACGAATATCGCGGTGCTGCCACAAAATTCACTGAATTGTACCTAGCTTTAATGTGACTCACTCTTCTTGAAGAGCAGACAGTCCCGGATTCAAATCAGGCAGAACTCAGCCAGCTGTAGCCCCGCCACGGTGGTCTAGTGGTTATGGTGCTCGACTGCTGACCCGAAGGTCACGGGATCGAATCCCGGCCGCCGCGGCTGCATTTTCGATGGAGGCGAAAATCTTTGAGGCCGTTTACTTAGATTTAGGTGCACGTTAAAGAACCCCAGGATCCCGAATTTGCGGACCCCTCCACTACGACGTCTCTCGTAATCATATCGTGGTTTTGGCACGTTAAACCCCAGACATTATTATTATACATCAGCCAGCTGTGTCTCCAAAGCGTAGGCAGATATATATGCATGAAACCATGCGCGAAGTACAAATGTTAATATGATGCGAAAACAAGGCCCAGTCTATAGACCGTTTTCACGGAGAGGAGGAGCCTAGCCTCGAACCGGTGCATTTTCACCACTCTCTCTCTCTCTCTCCACCGCATGTCCGGCCACTGCCGCTGGTGTGTGCGGATTCCCGCGCTTTGCATTGCGTGGCGCGTGAGAGGTCAGTGTGTTTTCATTTTTCGACGCGCTAAAGCAATTGTGCTGCTGAAAATCGAAATGTCGGACGATCACAGGTCGACACGCTACCACTGCGCTTTGTTTGGCTGCGACAACAACCATCGGAAGCGTAAAAGACTGGCCGCCGAAGCATGCGAAGTGCACCAAGCTTTTAAATGACTTCGCTTGTCTTAGGTCGCACGCCATCTTCTCCAACCAATAGTATATCATATGTAGTGTCGGCACTTATGGCCATTTCTTCAAGTCATCACACCAGCTTGTGATTGTGCTTGGGTGCTAGTACACTTTATCATCTGAACCAAAAAGAACCGATGTGAAAAGCGGCCGAATAATGCACAAATGTTTGGCCAAGAGTTGTTTTCTCATAATATCAACATGTCTTATTTCTATGCTACAGCACATGATTTACAATGCCTGCGGCTAGAAAATGTTCCATCTAAGTGCGTGAAATTAAGAGATTATCGAATTAGCACTTTCCAATCGACATGACAGAAACGCCTGCATGACATGTGTTCTTTGGCGCAGGTACGCGCCTCTAACGCTTCGTCGAAAGCACGTTCTTTCTCGACTTGTCAATCTTATGACGATAACTGGTGTAGCGTTAGGACAACCGCACTTTTTTTAGCGGCGAAGCTCCTTATGCCGTGGGTCTGTCCATCCTCCGTTTGTTTGTAGCGTTGTAGTAGCCACCTCTAGCTCGTGAGAAGCGCGTGTTCTGGTATGCAGTAGAAGAAGACGACGTTGACGAGTGAGACTCTCGTGCGTGTTCGCCTGTGTGGCGATCTTTCTTCTTTACTACGTCTCCTGTTTTCAACGACACCCGAAAACAACATTTCAGAAGTAACGCGCCATGAGGCTCCCTCTTGGCACGCTTTCTCTTTAGCTCGGAGTCGCCAGATGGAAGACAAGGCTGCGGCACGGAGGGCACGGAAGGCGGCGGCAGTGCGCGCTCGCAGACAGAATCCTGAGGTGAGAGCCCGCGAGACCGAAGCTGCACGTCGACGCCGCAAAGCAGTTTCCGCTGTTCGAGCCCGCGAAGCCGAAGCTGCTCGACAAGCTGCACGGCTGCGGCGAGAAGACCCCGCCGTTCGAGCCCGCGAGGCCGAAGCTGCTCGGCAAGCTACACGGCTGCGGCGAGAAGACCCCGCCGTTCGAACCCGCGAGGCCGAAGCTGCTCGACAAGCTGCACGACTGCGGCGCGAAGACCCCGCCGTTCGAGCCGCGAGGCCGAAGCTGCTCGACAAGCTGCACGGCTGCGGCGCGAAGACCCCGCCGTTCGAGCGCGCGAGGCCGACGCTGCACGGCTGCGGTGCGAATCGGATCTTCAAAATGTGAAGGACCGTGAAGCGGCGAGAAAGCGCGCGTACCGGCAGGCAGAGCCCGAGGCTGTGCGAGCACGTGAAGTGACTGCAAAACGCATCAGGCGGGCTCTGCCCGAAGGCGCCGACGCACGCTTCCAGCGGGACTTCCTTGATAACAGTTTCGGCCATAGTTGCGGTGTGTGCAACAGATTGTGGTTCTCAAACAATCTAGTCACAATATCTTCCATCAAGAAGGACCACGCTCGCGCGAATGCCATCGCCGTGCTACAGCGCGAGTTCGCTTCGCCCCACTCATCATCATTCACCACGTGGATATGCTGTGATTTTTTTTCTCGCGCGGCAACCTGGGTGTCGTGAATAATCGACCCACGTTCGTTAAAGCGAGGTCGTTACCTGAGCACGTGCGCTTGTCGTAATGCTTCTCAAATATTCGCCAAAAAACAAACTAACAATAATGTTACCAAAAACAGGCGCCCTTTCGGCGTATCTCTAGTGACGGCTGCTCGCGCTGAAGCGAACTCGGCCGAAGCCATGGCGTGCTTCCGGATGAGCAACAGGCTTATTTCCATTTTATAATCGTGAATTTTCTACGCCGAATTTTCAGCTCACCCGTCGTACCTACGTCGTATCCTGCGCAACGATGAGAGGCCATAAGGTTTTAACGACGACACGAATCGACCCAGGCATCGGTGTTCGTACCAACTTCGTTCCACAACCTTGTATTGCAACGTGCCAAGCGGAAACAAATGGTCTGTTAGAGATTAGAGTTGTGTTGAACTTGAATAATCAAGGCAAAGAAACCCGAGAGTCACCTTAAACACTAATGCGCGCAACTAGCATGCAGCCGGACAATTGCCTACGTGTTCGCTCGTCTCCATTTACGTTTCACCGATTACTTCGAGAGTTGTCCTAAAAGTTGACGCTATATTATTGTGCATACTCCAAGAACCCCACAAGGTGAGCTATAACAAAACATACAAAGCAATTGCCAATTTACAAGCGCTGCTTAAGAACTGTATTGGCATTCTACTCATCGTCGACGCTTCTGCGGGAACGTCTCGTGGGCCGCCGCTCCTTGCTGTTTCAGCCACTTTGAAGCTGACAGCTTAGCGATTACTTACTAGCGCTTTTACACTCGCGAGACGTTGCTGTGTTTTGCCCGTGTACCGCGAAGAACAGCAATGCATTGTGAACTGAGCGTATACGCTGCATACACCGCTGCGGAACCCCACACACCGGAAGGACGGCCAAACATCGCAGACGCTAGACTGCGCTGCGGCGGTGAAGTGCTTTAAAAATGGCAGCCTCTTTGTGAAATTGATGCATACAGCTTTATTTTCGCAAAAACGCAGTCCTGGAGACACTTTTTTAACCATCTATGACAGTATCACGGGCATCTTTCGGAGAGCTAGTAGGGTGGAATAACGTTTGAAGTCAAGTTCTCTATTTAGTATAGTTCATTTCGCGGCTTAGCTTGCCGCCTAAACGGTCACTGACTATATGCGTAACACTGTATAATAGTCATAATAATAATAATAATAATAATAATAATAATAATAATAATAATAATAATAATAATAATAATAATAATAATAATAATAATAATAATAATAATAATAATAATAATAATAATTTGGCGTTTTACACACCGTAGTGCGGGATTCTGAACTTATTTGAACCCCTTGGTGTTATTTAACGCTCAATTAAATATAAGCATGTGGTTGTTACATTTCGCCACCACGGAATTTCGGCCGCCGTGGCTGGGAATCGAACCAGTGTCCTCGCAACGCTGTCTCACCACTAGCTCGTGCGCAACAACCTTTAAAACAAGAGTCTGGTATTCTCATCTATTATACGTTATGCAAGATTTTCTTGCTTCATGGACCTCCACGTGTTTTTTAAAAAGTCGCAATTCCAGATGTCCTGGGGAACTGCGCCCTGAGTGGAACACCATGCCAAGCCTGAGCCGCGCGAATAGCCTGACGGGAAATACTACGTGCACGCACGTCTTAATTCGATATCGGCGCTGCGAGAACGCTCGAGCAATCCACAGTCCATGGCGGCCTTGCCTCATAACTCTAAAAGTTTCTTTCATCCATTACCTCTTGAGTCACTCGGCCTGACGGCACTCAGTGCACTTCGTGTGTACCTAACGATCAGACCTTTGAACCCGGCAAACACGAAGTTTCACTGCGCCAACCGACCGTTAAAAATGAAATTGCGCACCCGATACGAAACGAAAAGGCCAACACGACGAAAGACGAGAACACGTTAGCAGGAAGGCGTAGAGAAGCAGCTGACGGGAAAAATTTACGACGAGACGCAAACGGACAAATCTCGCTGCGCGCGGCGCCGGCTGGCTCCCGCTTCGGACATCGGCGCAACGGGCACCGGCCGCTTCTGCTGTTGACCCCGCCTACGGGGTCCCGTATGCCCCCGTGGCGCGATTTATAGGTCCGCCGGGGCTCCCTTATAAACGATCGTCCATTCGCTTGCTTAGCATAGAAATGGCCCTCTAAAGGACCGGCCCGGTAAGAAGCTTTTGTTTATAAGGCCCTCGCTGGGCGCAGCACGCGCGTTCTTTCTAATGTGCTTTGCAAAGGCTTGTGTGCACACAGTGCCGGTCGGAGGCGGACATGGTGTAACATGCACAACGGCGCATTCCTTCTTAAGAGGCCGACCACGCGTCGGCTGTACACGAGCGCGATTTGCTTCGAGCTCGCTTTTCGCCATCTTTTGTTGTTCTGCTTGCGCTTTTCCCTGTGCTTCGACAGGCCTAGTGGAGCTGCGCCTTTCCGTGGCTCACGAACGGGTTTCTTCATCCTCTATTGCTGCTTGGTTGGCACGAAGCCGCGTTGTAGGTGTTCGTCCTTTGTAACATTCTTGCTTCGCGGTTTATGGTTCCCGTGTGGCTAACGGATGACCCGTTTCGCTGGCGAGAGGTAAACGTGGCACCGAAACTCAGGCTGTTGCCTATACAATACACGGCCCACTGTTGCTCAGTTTATTTTCCCTGTTCTACGCTAGAGTGAGCTATAGAAGAAAGAGTTACTTTAGTGAAATGACTAATTAGCGTATCACATTTCAAAGCGTTAAGCATTTGGGACCGCCGTTCACTATCGCTTTGACTGCCAGATTGACTCCGTGCTCTGTTAGACGAGCCGGTGGTTAAGTGAATCACAGGCGTAAAAAGATGCTTCTATCTCTGTATCACTTTGAGCCGAGATTACCTGCGCCAGAATGGGTCAATGCTGTTAAACCGAAAGCTTGGGTAACATGTAAATGGCAGACCATAGCTCTAGGGTGATTTGAGGCATATGTCTAATCAACTGATTGGCTCTAAGCACTAGCGGGTCACAGGGGCGTATCCAGGGGGGGTGGCACACCGTGCCCGTGCCCCCCCCCCCCTAAATTTTCCCCCATGGGATACAGAGGACAAAATGACACTCGACCCCACTTATCTGCCTGGACCCAATGTCGGATCAAGCAGGTGCCGCCCCCCGCCCCCCGCCCCCCGAAAAAAATGTCTGCCTACGCAACTGGTGGGTCATAAGAACTAACATCAAATAAGGCGACATTTAATCTTGTCTAGCGTCTGCGACACGTCACATTGTGGTTAGAAGCCAATTGGAACACAATTTTTCCTTAGCTAAATTTGTTATGACTTAAGCTATCCATCTTGCCAGAGGTTCATGTTTGGTGCCAGCACAGCTTTTTAGTAGCCTTCCCCTTCCCTTTCCCCCGGCGTAGGGTAGCCAACCGGACTGCTGTCTGGTTAACCTCCCTGCCTTCTCCTTTTCGTATTCCTTCCTTCCTTAAATCCCGCAGCTAAGTGCATGATATGGGCACCTAGTGTTGTCACTTTGATGTACCTCCAATCATGCCGCCTCAAAGAGGTTAGGTAGTCTTCTTATTTCAGAGGTCATGGCGAGGAGCAAAGCGTTCTATGGCATGCCTGAATCAAGCGTCATCCCCGGCAAGCGGTAATGGCGGCGTCTTTCTGTGTCTCGTTATTAAAACAGCTTCTTTGGTAGCTATTTCTGACACTTTCCCTTGTATTTGAAACGCCGAAGTTTGCACCGTGCCAGCTTTATATCTACTATACTTTCTCGGAAACTGGCCTTTTTTGCAAATGCGGTCTAAAGTTCGTTGTCGTTGGCCTCTAAGGGGCGCAATCCTTACTGGTCTGCGATATTGTCTCCTATACCTCTGATGAATCACTTACCTTCAGGGAAGACGGACCTTGTCAACAGCCACAGTCTGCACATTCACGCGCCGGGCACACTGATAAACGTTTGCCCTGCTGCCTTCCTGCGTTGTCGTTGGTGTGAGTGTGCGAGGCGTTAAAGAAAACGTCTACCCGACGTCTCCGTGTTCCTTTCTATCAGCAAAAAACATGGCTGATCCCTTCGTCATAGGAATCGGTATAACACGAAAGTGAAACGTGTCTGCAGAAGTAGTTGACTGTTTATTGTAACATTGATCTATGAGAGCTTGTACAGTGTATATTGGTGTTTGACAGCTACAGCACCGTTTGATGTGGATGCACCCACGACCTAGTGCGCATCTACATCGCGACGACTAACGCGCATGATCGTCATTTAACCGTTGTGGTAGCTGAAGATATTGACATAACCTGGACACAGTATATCGCGAGTGCCGCGCAAAGATGGCATGCACCAACAAGCACATAACAAACACTGGTACTCGATATGCTCTTCTTCAAATCGTCGTTAATTGAGGAGGCACACGGCATGGTGTGCCTGTGCTCATGCATACACTACCACACCACACTACGCTTCAGCAGCACAAGAGACGTCCGCTGTCCTCTGTCTCGCTCCACGAAGGCTCGACATTTGACCGTCGATATCGTTGCCTTTCTGCGGCGTTTATTGCAGCAGTTTTATTACACGGGGCTATTACACTTTAAGCAGTAGGCGACGGAGATACGCCGTTGATGCATGTGGAAGCTGCACTGCTCTGACAACGAGCCGTCACACGCTAACACAAAGCGAAAAGCAAAGGACCTAACTGCGGGTGGATCATCGATGCTAGCGCGGCCAGCTTTCCTCGCTGGAATCGAGACGTTCTAACTGCGTCGTCATCAAATCGCTCCCTTTCGGCGCTCGTTAGTGTCATGACGCAGTACTTCACTTCACCGCTCACAGATCGCAGCCCCACACCGCTCTCCTAGCCCCGCTAACAGATAGCACCGTGCGAGAGCATGTGTAATAGAAATAAGGCGCATTTGTGGAACCTCGTGCATGTGCGTCGGTGGCGTAGTTGGTAGAGCGCTGGGCGCTTATGGTCACGGACCGTGAGGTCGTGGGTTCGATTCCCGGTGGCGATACATTTTCTTCTAATTTTCCTTTCTCATCCGTTAGTGTGCATTTTACCAACGTCATATCCGTGACGGAAATACTTCAGTAAAGTCTTGGTGCACCCTGACATATAACACTTTCGTGTTAATAATTGTTAATTTACTTAAAATAACGAGTTGGGACAGTTACATCTCTTGTGCTAAGAATTTGAGATGAAAAACAACACCTAGATAGAAAAAATCACTGTTGTATGTCATGCAACAGTGAAGGAGTGTAAGGGCATTTATGTGGAACAGCAACCGTCTGTCACAAGAAGCATTCAGCCAGCATTAATTACAGACCTCTTTGGTGATGAATCTTCTGCCTAGTTCTTTAGCCTTGCCTAATTCACTGTCACCGAGGCTGAGAAAGCGCGATAGCTGTTCTGAAGCCGTAGCCGCACTTGTCTCCAAGTTCAAGATACTTCCTCTCTGTAATAGATTGAGCGCAAATGGACGGGACACACTAGCGCCACACTCTAAGAAAAAAAAGAGTATGCGTGACTCTTTTCGGAGAGTTCTGACTTGCCACGTATAGGACTCTCTTTAAATAGTCACGGTGACTCTCTTGGTGGGTCAGAGTCGGCTCGCTCTAGGAGAGTCCCCTGACCCTCTAGGAAGAGTGCAAATACTCTCATCGGGAGGATCACGTTGCCACTAATAGGGAGTCAGACGACTCTTGCCGGTAACGCTCCTAGGGAGGTCAAGGGACCCACACCGAAGCATCAAGCGACTCCACAAGTATTTTAAGCTACTCATTTGATCCTTGCTCTACTTTTGCGCGACTACTGTTGAAAATAGTGGAGTATTCATTTTAAGCAAGTGCAATAATACTTGCCGTTCTGCCCAGCGACTGTAAAAAAAGAATAGTTCAGTTGTAGCATTATTTTAATAATGCTACAACACATATTTTCCAACAAAGTTATATAGAAAGCGCGAAAAGATGGTCTGTGATTTCCAATTAAGAAGTTTGGGTATTCCTCATTTACATGCTTCTACGAGTATAGCCAACTAAAATGTGTGACTGTGATGTGCACAGTGTCATATGGTGCTAAATGAAGAGCATAAATCGCCATCATGTTTCCATATTATTCCTTGTGATTAAGAATAAATCAAAAAGTGGTGACGGCTTGAGGCATCGGACTTGTGGCTTGCTAGGTTGTCGCTCCTATCCAGCGTGAGCACCATGAAAAACGGTATCTGAAAAGCAGAACGTGATATTATGATGAGAAAATGAAATTGCAGTAAAGGTTTGCAAAACCTACACAATAAGTGGTTCATACAGACATAATAAAGGCTAACAACAAAGCACATCCTCCGGCAGCCAGGGGCATGCCGTGAGCGGTTATTGACCGCACTTTTTACAAACGTAACCCATCCTTAAATACTCAGATAAACAGATGCGCGCTAGGGCCCGAACGACACCCAGCGCGTGCGTACGCCGACTACGTCGAGATCAGACATGTCATATGCTAGAATTAGCGCACATAACTCCCACAATCACGTACACTCACTCGATTCTGTTATAGCGCCAACGTCATCGCAGTGTATGCAAACCACGAAAACAGCAAACAGAAACGAGGGAAAAGAGTGCACGCCGGCGGCCGCAACAACGCGCGCCGTCGAAAGTCTAGAGCTTTTTCACTTTACCGGCTAGGCGTGTCCAACTTGAATGACTACCGCGTACATTCTGGAAGCCACCGCAGTATATCTGCACCTCAAACTACCGTCTTTAAGCCAATAAAAATCATTACATATAGTGCGTCTGAGCGTT
The DNA here is from genome assembly GCF_013339695.2 of Rhipicephalus sanguineus. Taxonomy (NCBI): domain Eukaryota; kingdom Metazoa; phylum Arthropoda; class Arachnida; order Ixodida; family Ixodidae; genus Rhipicephalus; species Rhipicephalus sanguineus. The sequence continues at coordinate 127,194,896 of NC_051180.1, read as the reverse complement.
CTGTACACAGGCTTTTTTTTTTCACGTTCCCACGCGTGGAAGCACGCCGCACTCTCAAGGTCGATGGAAATGTTATTATGAAGTAGACTAAAGGGCATCTCAAAACGACGTCTTGCACCTTCAGTAGTGCAGACACGACGTGCGATCAGCAAGAAATGACCCTCGATTATTGTTTGCATTGCTCCCTTTATGGGAGCTTGTACAGCAACGCGCATAACGGTGGCAACTCGTTAACTGACAGCTTTAGTTGGGCATCCGCAACAGCCCCGCGGATACAGGCTACTGTTGGAAATGGCTGGCCGATTCCGCAGAGCTGCTGCAGACGCCCAGCTAAAGCTGTATAATTAGTACCTACGAAAGCAGTACACTCACCGTTAACTGGCGCCCGTTGTCGGTGTCCGCAGCTCCATGAATATTCCGCCCTCCAAGCGTGACTTCGTGCACGAAGCCGGCGTCAATACCACCGAAGACGCGCAACCAGCGCAACCAACTCATCCACGCAACGCATTCCAATAGACCAAGAGACTGAGACTGACTGAGACGACTGAGAGAGGAGAGCGGCGCGCCACCCCGGCGCCAACCCCGTCGGCGTCGTCTGCGTCGCCGAGCAAGGCGCCACAACGGCGCCAAAGGCCGAGCGTGCGATATGTATGGCGTATACGGCGGCTCTTCCGTATACCGAAGCCAATCGAAACGCGCTTCAGGAGGGTCCAGTGACTCCTTCCCAAATGCGAACTCTTTTTTTCTGCCTGCCTGTACCTTCCAAAAGGAGTCAGATGGACACCCGAAGAGAGTCACGGTTCCATGACCCTCTTTTGACTGTCTTTTTTCTTAGAGTGCAGTTGAATAACTGAATAAAACCAGTTGGCAGTGAGCGCTCGTGTAGTCGTCTTGTCTTCTTGTGTCCCGTCCATTTGCGCTCAATCTATTACAGAATGAACCAACACGCCCAACAGAGCATTTTATTAAGATACTTCCTCTCTTTTGCAAGCTTTCCGCCATGTGCATAGTGCGCATAAAGTGAAGCTGTATGCAGGTGCCGTGTTGTGACGATAGTTATCGTAATTGTTTTTTAGTTTGTCTAGCAGTTAGTTAGGAGGCAACAACAGTAGATTCTAAAAAAGAATAAATAGGAAGCTCCATCGGAAGGTTCATGGCTGCTTCTTCTTGACTTTAGAAGAAGTATGGAAAGAATGTGCAGAGTATTCCGTGCAGCGGCGCTGGCAACCCACAGGAGACTTGTGACATGACCGACCGGCGAATCGATCGCACTGTACCGCTCAGGGAATGCGGGAAGCCGAAGGCGGATCTGCAACTACGTTTCCCGACACCTTTCCATCCCAGAGGAGGCTCCCAACTGGTTTCCGCCTCAGCACTTCGTCAGATCCCTCTATTCCGCATCCGTCGCTTTCACCATCAACGAATCAACGACAAATCCCCAGGTAGCGCAGGCCGGGAAGTTCGGCAAAGTGCGGAAGCGAAATTCTGGCTGCCTCTCTGCGTCGAGTTCGACCTGGGGGCGGTGATTAGAGGAAAGGGCCTTAAGGCAGCCAGGCGGCAACCGAGGAGCCAACCAACCAGCTGCTTAGGCAAGCGATTCAAATTAAAGCGGCAAGTCTCTGATTTCTACCTCGACGATACTCGAACGAGTGTGCGTTCTTCTTGTGCACTACCGTGAACCTCTCCCCAAAATTCCTTGAAAGTTTGGCTGCAGTATACACATCTCTGAGTCTAAGCGCTTTGAAGTCTAGGCCGGGTTGCTGCAACCTTTCCAGTACTCGGTAAACCGAGCGTTCTCTCCATTGGTATGCCATCTTGCCAGGCTCCCGTTTCCCTTTGAGAACCTTTCGACCCTGCGCCGTCTGGCGAGAATCGCATGAAGTTAAGGCACTCGGACTCTGCTTTACACGACCACATCGACGACACGGTGACAAGAAGGGAGCGAGAGGAAGGGCTTGGGAAGAGGGGGTGGCATTAACGACGCCAATTCCCCGTGACTTCGGCGTGTCACCGTCGTGGTCGCAATGCGGAACTCAAGCCAAGAGTTTTCCGCTTCCTTTCAGGTGGCGAAATTTCGGGAAGTCCTAGAAATGAAGTAAAGATGAAAGGAATAGGTGAAGAAAAATAAGCTTCCTTCACCGAGCTCCTTTATTCTTTTTTTTTTCTTTTTATTATTGCGCACTCTTTTGCCACGCGGACTGTTTGACGAGGCATCGACTCGCAAGGTGGCGCCTTGAGTACTTTATAACTTTATTTCGTTTCTTTGCTTCGTTTTATTTGAGCTCTTTAGACCGAAGCTTTTAGCCTCGCTCTGCGGCAGATTGCCCCGGAATGAATTATTGAGGAGCTGTTTCATTTGTCACTGTCCTCCTCCGAGCTGCGTATAAACGGGGCTCCATCTTTGGCTGGCGTCCTTAGTGTTTCATGCGTTCTCTCCTGTTCTTTTTCGTTCTGCTCCGGGCCGCATACGTCTTCGGTTAAATCATGTCTCGCCCGGCTGGTCCCGTAATTGCAGCACCCTCCGCTAATGGCCGTCTTGTTCCACACTTGCGCAGCCAAAAGTTTTCTTCCCCACAATCTTCTGATTTGTGGTGGAGAGGTGAAGAGAAGTTAATATCTCTCTGTCTTGTGTGCTCTTCCCCTTCTGACTCCTTTGGCGTAGAGGTGTAAGCATTACCCTGACTGCGATAGAATAGAATTATCTTGGTAAACAATGAACACACCATGCTTTGCGTAGGGCTCTTGATTTAGCACTTGTAAACCAGGAAAAACGGACTTGGCAGTAAAAACATTACAGCATTATTTAGAGTAGATTAATGCTTAACAGAACTGCAAATTGGGCTAGATGGCGAGGATTCATTGTGAATGTAGACGGAAAAGAGGAGAACGACACAAGGCAGGCGCTACAACCAGGTAATCGAGAAAAAACACAGTATAGCCTATAAGCGGATACTGGGCCATTGCGGTATATACATTAACGACGATGGAGATGAGACCACCCGCTCTGCGCCTGCCTCATGTCGTTCTCCTCTTTTCTGTGTATGTTTCTTGCGCTTCGGCCACAATAGATGCACAACTATTTACTGTGCCTTAAGGTAAACAAGTGAAATGTGGGGTTCAAAACACGCGGAATCATTTTGTCATAGCTGTTTGCATAAGTGCCGTGAATGTAAGATACAGGCATCACCGATTAACTGTGATTTCGCTCACGAGTGAGCATCTTGGGAAAGCGAGAGTTGGGAACAAGGTTGACAGTTGGGATGTAATTGGTAGGTTCCCATGGTGAGATGAACGTAGCGCGAAGCAAATCAATATAAAGTAAGGCAAGACCAAATCACTAGTGCTGCTTAGTCTAAGTCTTCGTATCTGTTGTTTTACGCTCCGTTTATGTCGTCGTGGAAGAGCATTAACGCACTTCGATGGCGTTTCGTAAGCGTGACGTATGCGGCTGCAAGAATCACGTCGTGATCATATTTGTCGTTCGGCATTGTTCAATGAAAAAAGGTCAAGGACGTTTGAGCTGTAGCTTACGTAGTACATAAAATTCACAGTAGGTGTCCGCTGATGTCATCTCAATCACAACACTTGAAGCACCATCTTGCGCTGTTCTGAGGTCTAGAACAACGAAGGTTCGGTGTTCGCTTTCACTTACGCAAGAGTGGCACATAGGAGCAAGGCTCCTAATGACACGCTTGTCCTCCAAGAAAAGACGGCACACTAAGGCGGATTCCGTACAAGCCGTTCCGTTTGAAATGTTGGTGAAAATACTCAGCTGTTAGCGACTACAAGACGGACGGCTGCAGTTCAAGAAACCACACGAGTTGCACGTTACGTAGACTGATCCAGTACACATTCACAGAGGCACGCCGCATGCGGGAAACTAAAATTTGTAAATACCTTACCAGGACTTTCTAATGACCTTGTGGTGGTGGTGAAAACATTAACGGAATTTCTGTGGAGAAGCCTCGGGGTATTCGGAGGTTCTTGGCTTGCGGTGGGGGGGCCCTCAGTCCAGGACTCCGCTTGCAGCAGCCGCTCTACGGGCCCGGTGTACACCTGCCTTTTTCGCTTTGCTCGAAACTTTGCGTTGCACGTGTCTTGCGTACTGAAAGACAGGACACAGAGCTGCGCAGCCAGAAGCAGAAGAAACAGAGACCACTTTACCGACTCCGCAGCAAACGCATGCTGGTATAGAAGGCTCGTTAGGTCGCACTGTGCACGTTTTTCATCCTATCTGAGCAAGCAGCAACAGAAAAAAAAAAGAATCGCAACGCCGGCGACGCAAAAGCACGCCGCGTAGAGTATCTTAAACGCCTCTGTCGTTATCTTCGCACACGGCTGAGCACTGTTTGTTAGTCGAATAGCACGACGTAGCGCAAGATAATTAAGCGGAAGAAACTCACGTAATCGACCCACATCTCTTTATGTTTTTCTTGTTTTCTTTGGCGTTTACACGTAGTCTTCGCGGATGACATAACGGCAGTGTGTGCTCGGAGGCTATCAGGCTCCACTTAGCAGATCGAGCTGTGGGTCATCACCAACACGTAACACGGTGTTTCGACGAAGGGTAAATAAAAAAAGAAGCGGCGGCATATAGAAAACACGCCAGAGAGTAGAATGTCGTGCCCACATATGCCGCGCTGAAGGAAAGTGCCGTGTTTATTCGTATCTAAGCCGGCTTCGATATCCAAAAAAAAAAGATAACGAACTGTGATGCATCCTGCAGTGCAAGTCGGTAACCACAACAACAAAAAATCAGTGCCGATGTGGCAGTAAACGCAAGGGGAATGTATAGGAATTACATTTAATTACGCTCAGTTACCCTGAGCTAACTCTGCAAGATCAAGAGTAACCAGCAGTGCTGGTATTATGCGAGTAAGTATGACATTGCTTCACACAAAGATAAAAGAAGGCAATGAAGGAATGAAGGAACAGGCGGAAAAGACCGGGAGGTTAGCGAATTCTTAGACAGGCTAGCTACCCTGAGCTGGGGAAAGGGGAATGAAAGAGAATTGAAAAGAAACGCTACGAAAAAAGGTAGGAAACATAAAAATAAATAAATTAAATGAAAATATGAAGTAGATTACGACACTGTTTAAAGATTCCTTAACAAAACAGCGCCCGTCCTGTCATGTACCTTTCTTCTTGTCCTCGTCTAATGCAGCGCTACAATTTTTAAATAAGACTGTGTAAAGACTGTCTTAATAAGCTCGATTGTCCTTGAAAACGCATCAACGCCTTGAACGCCTTCTGTGCTGAGAGCAGACTCGGCCAGTGGCGCAGGACCCTGTCTTCCGACAACGGGTGATTATCAAGTCTCTCTCAGGTGTTGAAAAGCTTTTCCTGGCGCACTGAAACGGGGACACTCACAGAGAAGATGAGCAATCGTTTCGTCACAGTTGCAGTTGTCGCATGTAGGGCTGTTGGCCGTGCCAGATCGAAAGGAGTAGGCATTCGCGAAGGCTACACCGAGCCACAGGTGGCGCAGGAGCCTCTCCACAGCTCCAGGTATTCATCACGGAAGAAGGAACTGGAGATTAGAATCCAATCTGTGTAGACATGCGCTGGTGAATCTAAAGTGGATGCGAAAACTAGAAGCAGCGCGAAAAAAACGACGACAAAAATAGGAACACACACAACAGGACTAGCGCTGATCCGTGAACCGACTCGCCCAAACCTACAAGTTGTTGCTAAAGTGGATGCTTGGGCGTGTTGGTACGGCAATCAATTGCCTTGGCAGGAAAGGAAATTGATTATCTATTTGATGGTTGTATGCAAAAAGTGCACGGGCTACTGTGATGATACTGATAGTTTGTGCATGTTATCTTTTCTTTATCATTGTCCCTTCTTTCCATCGTTTTGCACTGCGCTAGCATATATTGCGTGGTGTTGGCGATTAAAGCATTGTTGTAAGTCAGCACTGTTGTTTGTGGTTTCGTTTCTCTTGTGCTCCGTCTTTTGCGCTGTTTTCTTTCCGCGTTGGTGCATTCCGCTGAGTTCCACTGTGCAAGTGTGAGCTCATGTGCCAGCGAACGAAGCCTTGTAGCTGCGTCGGTTCTAGGGAACGGTATAGCTGTTGAGCGGACACGTCCATCATGCGCAGAGCGGGTGGTCTCATCTCCACGGTCGTTATTGAATATACCGCAATGGCCCAGTATCCAGTGATAAGCTATGCTGTGTAGTCTAACATTGAATGACGCAGTCTAAGATTGAACCTATCCAGCATACGGCTTTTTCTAGTATTTAAAAGTGGGCGTACAACCGGTCATCGTTCAATCGACAAGAAGAAAGCTACCTTTGTATGAGCAAAGTGGATCCTCTCATTAGCACAGATGTAACTCAGGTCATTGTGTTTCACTGTAGTCGTAGAGACTGCTACCATGTGCTCAGAAAGAAAGCCACCAATCACGCCGCGAAAGCCTAAGCCCTTAATGAAAACGTCACGAAGGCCATCGTAATTGTCATATGCATTCATAAGAAAAGGTCGCTCGTTATAAATATGTTGAGAGAGAGTAGGAGAGAGAGACAGCTACGTGCGTGTGGAAACCATCAATACCTGCCACGCTAATTCAGTGACTTTTCTCCCCGCACTATTATTTCGGGAAAATCTCGTTCGCGCTGGAAGCTAAGAAGGCTGCGTAATTAGGCCCTGAAATCCCGTTTATTCTCGTCATGGCCCAGAACACTATATAAGCCAGCTCCATTCTCCGCCCTATGCCATACAAACGACAAAGCACGTCTGGTGAACCATAACGACGGCCGAGGAGAAAGAGAGAGCTGTGAAAGAAGCCAGGAGAAGGCGAAACGAGCCACCGCTATTGCGAGCCGCGAAGTGAAGTTGGGTGGTAGGGGATGGAGATTTACCCAAAGCGGGGCGTGCCGCGCCCTCTTATTAGCGAAGTGCGTGCTAATGAGGATACCCCTATTGTTATAATTGTGCGGTGGTGGCGTGAACCTCCAGCTTGTGTCGTCGCTGGGGTCGCCACCGTACCGTTGCTTTACATACTTGTGGCGGATTCAGATAAGTCGACGACACAAAAAACTAATGGGAGCGAAGACACATACTCCAGAAAACGAAGAAATGATAGGCAAAACTGAAAAAAAGATTCTTGTGGCAACGACTTTTGTATTCCGAACGACCACGATCCGCTGGTGGCTGTTCGAAGTTTTGCTCACAAGTTATTTACACATTTGGCTTTTCATTTCCTTTCTGTATCTTCATCTAAGCCGGTGACAAGGCAAGAAAAAAGATAGAAAAAAAAAAGCGAAGAGGTAAAGAACAGGCGCAGCGCGTAAGAGCGGAAGTGGAGCACGCGTGACATAGCGCGTGTCATGTGTAAAGCGCTCATCTCATCGAGTTCGCGCTCTTGATGTGCGTAGATAAGGCACGGACTGCACGGAACACGTGCTCTTGGCGGAGTACGGTCCGTGTGCGTTGTAAGCGGGCTGACAAAATGAGCGGGTGCCCCGCGTGCTTATGGCAACGTGTGGCTTTCTATATTTAGTGGAGTGTGCCTGCAGTAATGTGGTTGTGTATACGTGTGTGCTGACGTATGCTTAGGTTTAAAGCTAATTTTGTGGTGATTAGAATGCACCACTGTCCGCGTTGCCCAGGCAAGGCTTCGCTACAGATCGCGGAGTGCCTTCCACTATTCTTCTCTTATTACAAATATTCAACGAGGCTTCAAAATACGCCCGAGACGGTTGCTTACGCAACAAGCCAAGTCGCAGGAGAGACACGTTCTGCACCTTCTTGCTATTCGCCGCGAGGTCGGGCTATAGGTGGCAGCACCGTCACCGCGTTTGTGTGGATAGTGGTCGGCGGCGCTTATACAAATGTACGCAGCGGCGCTTCGCCGTATGCGGTTTGAGTCGATTGTTGGCGAGTAAAGCGCGTTGCCTCATGGTGATGTATCTGCCCTCCATTGCCACATCAATACACGCAACCGTCCTAACGTGCCTATTAATTGTGAGAGAAGTGCAATCTGCCAATCAATGGGGTACTGGCCTTCAGTCACATTCGTGTTTTGCCGTGTGCTCGATGTTTTTTCTTGCTTTATTGGCACGTATTTAAATTGTGTTTTGCCTATATCGCTATATGAACTGTGTTGCGCGACTGAGCCATCGAAGTATTTATTTCTTGCTCTAGCGGCTACAAAGAAAGAACACCTGTATTTCTGCGTAACTAGATGAAGTAGAACTTTGTGCACTCTGCTTGTCTGTTTGCATGAATACGCGTATTGCTCTAGAAATGCGTGGCTTCAGGTCTCTTTTACCGCTTACCATCCTCTGCAGACGCTAGTTCATGCTTTCCGGCATCACAAGGATCTCCAACACATCACGAGATGGTGTCACTAAAATTCTGCATTCACACATCGACATTTAGTACTTTTTTTTTCTTTAGGACGACGCCGAATGAACTATGTGACGTGCTTGAACGAGAAAGCGGTACCCATATTGAAATGATTTTGGCAAATGGACGCTACGATGGTTAGACCTAGCGCCATACCGACACGGGTGTGTGCTCGCTTATCAGAGTGCATACAAGTCTCGTAAGGCGAAATGCTTATCTATATCGTGTAGGCACACGTACAAGCATTTGATACTGTGCTAGCACAACGGAATAAGCTGTAATCTGAGGACACGCATGACGTACGCACACATGCGAACACGGTGTGGCTAGCAGACGACGCAAGGAGCCATCCACACCGCGGGGTTTCGTCCGTTCGCCGCTAGGTGCCGACTCTGCTCGATCTCGCCGCCAATACAGTCTGCGATGCGCCTATTGTGACGTCAGAATCGAAACAAACGGTCTAAATACTGGTAGACATCGGGGAAATCTTGCAGTGCGTAGGCTTTCGTGACCCACAAACATGGCAGAAGGCTTTGACAATCAAAAATTTCGGCAGGTCCCACACCTTGTGGGATTCGTTGTCATGTGAAGCAGTCAGCGAGTAGTTCTATGCTGCATTTTATTTCTCCTTTGAGTCAAGCGTTACGAGGTGGATCGACGGGGTTTTGTAAGTGTAGTAGTTGTGTGCACGTCGACCAGGCACGTCGACAACATTGGCGTTTAAAGGGCAAGTATGGTCTGACGTAACGTCAGCAGTCACATTATAGCACATACGTCAGTATTATCGAAACAAAGAGCACTCTATGGCGCGATGATGTGAATATCATACGTAACGTTCGTCAGCGTATTCATCCGGGGTCGAGCGATGCTTGAATATAGCTTGCTGAATCATAGGAATGCAAATGTAATGTTTATTAGACTGCTATAAACGCGGAGCCAACACTGGAACCACAGACGTTATTATTACACGACGCCTGCATCGTAGGAGTAGATATGCAGAGCTTATTGCTTTGTTATAAAATTAGATAGCCAGCACCACAACCACAATTGACGTTTCACGGACATTGCACTTGCATTGGGTGCTTTTCCAAAGCAGTTTCCAGACCTGGCGTGGTTCTGTGGAAGAATACCTGACTGCCACGCAGAATGCTTGGGTTCCATTCCTTCCGGGATTCTGATTTTTATTCTTAGCATTCGTCGGGGGGTCAACGCTGCAGGTGTCGGGTTTTTACCAAAGTCTGTTGTCGCCATTATTTGGTACAAATAAACTCTCAATCACCTGTGGCGCTTTCCCGCTTTCCGTGGCCCGTGGTATACGGGTATGTGCATTACGTGTCTGGAGGAAAGGGTTTGACGACGTACGCGACAGAATTTTTACTTGATTCATGTCATGACCAGACAGTCATATTCGTCAAGTCCTCTTACCTTTCCATATAAATTTTGGTTTACACTAAGTTAAGGAGGCGATCACGAGAGCACCCAGACGTAGGCGGCTAGATATATAGATAGATACGCAGATAAAAATGCAGTTACATACGTAGATAGAAAAGCTAAAAGTACCAAAGGTTCGCTAAGACATGCTTCGCGTTTAATATTCGGAATTTTGCTGGCATCACTTAATATCGGCCAACGCAAGTATGTAGGAGTGAAATGAAACGTATGTGAAGAAAATGCTAGTAGGCAAGGCAACTCGGCAGCGTCCTTCCTATTCAGTTAATCATGCATTTAGTCGTCGTATTCCTGTATGTCTACCGCAGTCTATACTAAAGGGCCTTCTCTCTCTCTCTCACACACACACACACAGAAAGAGAGAGAGGCAACGACAAGTGTTGTAAGGAGGGACTATTACAAGGATATTAATGCTCTAATATACTTAAGAGAGCTGTGAGAATTTCCGCACTCACAACGCTGTCAAGACGACACCAGTTCCATTACAGTCGACGAATTAAGTTGCCGTTGCAGACATTGTGCGTAGCCAAAGCTAGACAAGCAAGTATGCGTTCAGTGCGATACCACAGCTGAACCATGAAAAGGGCAGCGAACCTGTCCTCGTATGCGGTTAAGGCCGCTAGACGCCGGTCACAGCCGTAGCCCTGTCATTTTAAATTGCGCATTCAATTTATGTAAAATAAGAGCGTTCGCCTCGTCTCTGCCGAAGAGCTCCGAGGAAGCAGCAAATACGAGCTTGGACGTGGCAGTGTAGCAGTGTAGGTGTAACTCGTGAGATTGTAGGCTAACCTCCCTGTCTTTCCGCTTGTTTCTTCCTTCCTTCCTTGTAGGTCTTCGCGCGGTAATACCTGTCAGCTTCATTTTTTTTTCTTTTCTCGTGATTTGGCAACGAATAGGACCGTTTGTGAGGCTGTGCGACGATCCGGAAGCAGCAGGGTCTAGCCAGTATGGCTTTCTGTGCATGCATAGAGATGGTCCGGAAGGGACTTAGACATGCAGATTCTCGGCAATTTGCATGCAAATTTCCCACGGCTGCCACGCATTTCGCTCAGACGGGCCATGCTGCCGCCGTGACCGGCTAAATCCCCACAGAACGTTAAGAGATTGATTGTGCTTTCGGTGTTCGCTGCCTGGTCGACAATAGAGGGATCATCCTGCAACCATTGTGTAGGGATACAAGGCATGAAGTCACGTAGCTATACTCGTGGTTACGAAATGAAAAGATCTACCGAACGTCTGAGTTACCGGGTGGCCTATCGAAATAAAGCTGTAGCTGCAAGCAGGGTTTCTTTTTTCGACGCGGAAAGGAGCCAGTCGCGTAAAGAGCCGTTGCAAGGAATCTCTACGATGCCTCTATGCGCGAGCTCGGGTTTGTAGACAAGCGCTCTTACCGATTTACTACCGATTACCGATCTTACCGATTTACCGATTAAGTGTGCAAGCAGTTAGTGACAACTGTCGTGATGCGATCGGCGACACTTGAGCGCTGAAGATATCAGAGACACATACCGAGGCGTTCGGCAGTATGCAGGTAGAGGAAAAGCAGGAACAAAAGGAAGGATAGACTGTTGCGCGAGTTGGTAATTCATTCTGGAAACAAATAGCGCGAAAAAAACGTGGGACTAGTAGTTGTCATGTTGCTTTCTTCTACTAGCCCGACGTTTTTTTTTTTTTTTTTCGCGCTATTTGTTTCCAGAATGAACAAAAGGAGCAGATTATACAGACGAAAAACTAGTGGACCGTAGTTTAGTGATAGCGAACATTGGTTTGAAATCTCATTACTCAGTGGTTAAAAAAGCTCCTACATTGTCCTTCGGGTCATGCAATTTTTGTTTGACTCTACGCTTGAGTTCGTATGGTAAAATGAAATGAATCAGTTACGCTCCTAGGCAATCACAAATTATTTTCGGACAGCAAATTGTTAAATGGCGCCCAGGGACAAAGACTAAGCCATATACGGTAAACTGTGAAAATATATGCACTCTAATGTAGCGGAATACACCAAGTTTCTTGTGAGCTACGCGTCAGTGCCCGTCTTGTGAACAGCACCTACATTGATTTGAATGTGCGAATACAGCTGTTGGTATCAAAATGTGTGATTCGAAACACAGCCTGGTATGCCGAAATATAATTAAATTGCAAAAGAATTCCGAAAATTGATCAAGTCTTTTACTGCATTTCAACAGTTAATTGATTTGGAAGAAGCCTAAGCGAACATAACATGAATACATACACGGTAATACAGACGCGAGGCCTTGCAGTCGTATTTTTTTCATGCTTCGGAACGAACGATGGATATGCAGGTTTTATCTGCAGATCTCTGTTATTTAAACGCAATCTAGATTACCTCTATTCGTGCTTATATAGAATTTCATGGTCAGTGCATTCATTTGATGTCATCCTTCGTAACAGAGCACACTGTGTGCCCCAAGGAGCACTGAGATAAGTCGTGCAGGAGGGCGACTTATCTTAGTGTTTAAGACATATACTGTTGATACAAAAAGAATAAAAAAAGGACACAAAGCACTCGAAGGCATACTTATACAGCGGTACGTTTTACCGATACCTACAAGGAAGGAAGGAAAACGAGAGGGAGGAAAGACAGGGATGTTAGCCAGTTTGGCAAAACCGGTAAGCTACCCTGCACAGGCGGAAGGGATGGGGGAGATTGAAAGAAAAGTAAAGAAGGAGAGGGGAGCACACACGCAGACACATAACTTCACAGCGCAGAGCGGCAGTCTTGTGTGGTATGCGGCATCATTAAGAGTCTACAGCCGCTCGTGCAAGTCTGTTGTCCTTAGGAATTTGAGCAATGCCTTGGTTGCTTGAATTCTCGATGACTTTTCAGCAAGACATTGGGGAATTGTTTCTATTGTCATCGTTGTGTTGTGAAGATGAGCGAAAGCGAATAAGAAGGATCGTCTCTGCACAGCGTAGCGAGGACAGTCGCAGAAGATATGCTGCAAGGTCTCCTCGGTGCCGCAGGCGTCGCAAAGAGCGTTGCCGGCCATCCCTATCGGAAACGAATATGACTTCGTGAAAGCCACTCTTAGCCATTAGCGGCATAGCAGAAAGTGTGGTTGAGGCAATGCGTGCTAATCTGATTATGGTTGCGAGATCAGTTGTCATTGTTTCAATGTAGCATATATGCCGCTGCAACTGAGATATCAGTGGAACTTTGTTCAGTACACCTTGGCTTTCAGAAGTCTACATTATAAGGAGCTACACGAATAGGTCGCTTTGAAAAGGCTCGTGAATCCTAACGGGTAAGCAAGAACTTGGAGGACGCTTGAGCTTCGCCTTCAAGTGTAGAGCGTGATAGCGTAATCGGGCCCCGTGCACACCGCCTTCTCAAATGCCAGCCTGACCTCGCTTCGCGGTGCCTGCCTCAACCGTGCCCCAACGAACGACTGTGCTCGCAACGTTGGCCGTTGAAAACTATCCAGCGAAGGGCCCACTACGCGTCCGTAAGGCAACACGCGAACCTACTCAGCTGCTCACTTTGTTGATGCTTTTGCAGCTGATGATGAATAAACATGTCTGAGCGCTTTGTAATGGCTGGGCCTTTAAAACACCCACTCGTAGCGCAATTCACATGTCTTGAGGCCTGGCGCGATTCTACGTTTCTACCACGCAATATTACATGCGTTAAGGAGGCTCCTTCGACTACATGATAATCATATAGCTTTTTTTTTTCAATGCACTTTCAATCAATAGCATTGCTCTGTGGTACAACACATGCTTGCCACTCAGACGGCCTGCGTTCGATTCTCACTCGAAACAAAAATTTTTAATATTTATTTTATTTGCATCTTTCTCGATTTTTCGGTCCCGGACAAGATGATTTTTCGCTCACAACAAGACGGCGACACCGACGCCGGTATTTTTGCGAAACGAGCTCTTGAACGCTATCGCGTAAATAGTCTTTGCCACGACAACATATACTTTCCAAGAAAAATTGCCTTTACCTCGTGTATATTTGGTTGACAACAAGAAGGCTATCAAACCTCAATTTCGGTGTCGACAAGCTGGAATGCCTACTTTCGGCCATCTTAAACCCTCACCTGAGAAGCGTTTGTGAAGGGTGCATATATTTCTCTAGATTTGAATCATTCATTGTTTTTTTTAACTCTAGGCGTCGTCTGACAAGCTTACGGAATGGATCCCAGCTGATAAATGCGGTGTGGCAGCTTTCCGTCTATTGGGAGTTTTTTTTTTTTCTTTGCTTTGCTTTCCAATGCACCCGGCAAAGCATTGGATATGAGCCGGTGCAGTCTTGTGCGCTTCAGACTGCGGCGGCTTGTGTCTGGCGTGCTTCAAATGACCGACTGCTGCGCCTCGTGTCTCGCGGATTTGAGCGTTTGCGTGGGCGGCGCACGCCAGCTAAATATCTACCCGTAAAAAGCCACCCACACGCCAAGCCGGCGCATGTCTGCCCAGCGCGGAGTGACACGGGCCCCGCGCCTCCTGTGGTGCCAGCCCCGTTTTCGCGCATCTATCTCTTCGTCCTTTCCTCATCCGCACGCTGGCGTGCGCCTACACCACGATTGCGTGCGGTATAACTTACGAAAACGGCTTTCGGTCATTTCCAGCTGTCAGCGAGGCCCGTGCTTGATTCGTAGCTAGGACCTCGGGAATGGTTTGTGGGAATGTGATACGTGGAACACCATTACAAAAAAAGGCGTGCAAACACGAACACGAGCGAAAAGATCAGAGCAACACAAACGCCGATAACAACTGAAAGAGCGCACTGCGACGGAAGAGAAAGTAGACACGAAACCTTATCTGCGCATGCGCAGGTATGCAGTGCTACCTGTCACTCCAGCACACGTGGCTGCATACGCGAGAGAGATTACTAAAGAGGCAATTAATTTCGTGGAGCACCACTGCATTTTTACCACATCTGGGGATAGGAATCTCGAAACTGAAGTTCATCAGCTTGTGATAACAATTTGTAATAGTAACATGCTTGCAAAAGTTATCAGACACGACACTGTTGTTCAAACTCCAGAGATAGAAACTCGCGCTGAAAGGAAGCGTTCGCTTATAGATCTACGGGCTCGTCGTCGTGAGCGTAGGCCTTCCATCGCTTCGAGGTGTTCTCGCAGCCTCCGTTGCCTTTCCCGTTCCCTAGTATTATCTCGTCGTGCGTACTCGGGGTCTTCGGCTCGCCGCCATCGCTTCGCAGCGACTTGTTGGGCTAACTGTTGCCTTCTTCATTTTTAGTGAATCAGTGGTGAGTAGTGGGATTTACCCGATTTCTGTGTCGCATACCCGTTTCTTCACAGCCATATGTTGGGCTAACTGTTGCCTTCTTCTTTTTTAGTCGACCAGTGGTGAGTACTAGAGGTGTGCACGGGCTCCGGGTAGCCCGAAAGCCCGAGCCCGATCCGGCCCGAGGGCCGGGCTCGGGCGGGCCGACGTCTTTTCACCTCGGGCCCGGGCCGGGCTCGGGCTGCTTGGAGTTTTATCGGGCCGGGCTCAGGCCCGGCGCAGAGCCCGACTCAAGCCCGAAACATAGAGAATGAGTGGGAATTCTTTTCCAGCACGCATACAGCGCCTTTTCCGCTTTTCCTTTCCATTGCAGTTGTTCGGCGAGTGGAGCGACAGTGGTGAGAATGGCGCAGTTACAAAAGATGAGCTCTCCGATTTTCTCTATCGAAAAGCCCTCCTGTCCAACTGAAGTTTTAGTCTTCTGGAAAAAAACAAGCAGCAGAGATATGCGAAGCTTGCCAGGCTGGCAAAAAAGTTATTAGCAATTCCGGCGACGAGTGCAAGCAGCGCACGTAACTTCAGTTCGGCGGGATACATAATGTAAAAGCGCCGCACATCGTTGAAGCCGGAATCGGTGGACTGCTTGCTGTTTTTGCGCGACAATTTGTAATATGTGCAATAGAGACTGTTCGTCGTGTGTCGTTTGATCATATTTTATATGCTCAATAAAATGCTAAATTACCGGAAAACGATGTTTTGTTTTTCGCAGCGATCCTTCAAAAGCCGGGCCGGGCCGGGCCCGGGATTGTGTTTTCGTACGTCGGGCCGGGCCGGGCGGGCTCGCAGCCCTTTGCCGTCGGGCTCGGGCGGGCCTTCGACAATGTAAACGGGCCCGGGCCGGGCTCGGGCTCGGAAATACGGCCCGTGCACAGCTCTAGTGTGTAGTGGGATTTATCCAATGTCTTTGGCACATACCCGTTATGATGATGATAGTTAGGGATGGCTCACAAGGAACGATTTGCTAAACAGATTTGCTGTTTTCATATCAAGAACTAAGTTTGGTAACTGTAACGTGTAACTGGTTACTTTTGAATACGAATATATTTATGGATATATTTTGCCGTTTTCCCAGCAGAAAATTTTCTTCTTTCGCCAAAAACTTACTCATAAATGAAGTGAACTAACGCTGGCCAACAACAGCATAATTATTCACAGCTCTATCGATAGTATTGTTATTGCGGTAGCGAAATATGGATATTCTGCTGGATATTCCGCCGTCATGTCCCATATATATATATATATATATATATATATATATATATATATATATATATATATATAAAAGCCGCAAATGGAAAAAATTCAGAAGAAAAGATTCCTAAGTGCTCGACCGGGGATTCGAACTTGCGACCCCTCGCTCCGCAGCGCGCTCCTTAGGCAATTACGCCATGGTAATTCGTTTTCCAGGATACTCACGGCAGAATACAAACGCACGCACCGTTGGATGAAACGCACGGGCGCCACACATGGCGACATTAAAATTATGCGAGACGCGGGCCATGCTGCAACGTTGCCCGTGCTGCGTTTGCGACGTATCGTTGCCTACCCACGCTAGTTTTCATTTTGATGTTGTAGCGCCGCGCCACTCGTAATCAGTCGGCAGAGAAAAAGAAGAGCGTCCCGTGACTCGTGCTGGCGCGAGCTAGTGGGAACGCTTTGTCTGGTGTAGGCTTATGCGACAGGAGGGAAGAAAGGAGACGGCTGCACCAGAATCACAGTATATATGTTACACCGTGACCAGAATCCCGAGGTTAAAATTACAGCGCAAATGTGCAAGACATCCACGAAGAAAAGAAAGGTACGACACAAGCGCTAACAACTGCTTTATTCTTTCATACGCCAATGCATATGTAAGCCCAAGGCAACCTTACCGCATATGAGCACACAACAATAGCTCTAAACCAAAACGTGTAAGAAGGATGGTAATGTAGTAGATACGGAAAGAGATGAAATCATATCAAGGTGGGTGCAGGTACAAAGAAGTAAAGAAGAAGTAAGAAGCGCAAAGAAGTGCGCTTGCGCTGTAATTTTAGCCTCGGAAATGTATACCAACTAGACACAAATGAAGTTTTATTTTAGTGGCCAGAATCGACGTCAGCAGGAAACGCGAGCCATGGCTTCACGTTCCACTGCGAAGCGCCGTCTTTATTTTCTTCTCTTGAGGTCGCGCGCTATCCGGTTTTGTTCGCCGCCCAAAAGAAGGCGCTGCGGGGTCTTGGGTTGGGAAAACGCGAGCGCAAGAATCCAAGAGTGGCTTGCGTTCTGCGCAGACGTCGTGGCGGCTCGCAAATTTTTTGGGTCCCCAATTTTAAAACTCTCTGGTATTTTCTAAAATTGTAAAACTCTAGTTTATCCTGAAGTTGCATTTTTTCTATGCCTTTTTTCAGGCTGTTGTGTATTACTTTTATTCTGGACTAATCATATGTTTTCGCTTGTCAATTGACTGTTTTGCGTTGCTGTTGGCCACGCGCCATACATTACGGGCTGCGGACTAGTCAAGATGCGAATAGGCAGCTTTTTTTTTTTTTTTTCGTTGTCCTCCATCTGTAAGATACACGATGGAAATAAAGGTTGATTTGATTTGATTTGATTTGCGCCGAGTGTGCGTTTACAAACGGTGCGTTTATGCCTAATGGTGTGAGGGGGGGGTAGCTGTCTTCCCGGGAGCATTATATGTCCACTGTTACGCTAGAAGCGTGGAGGGAAAGAGAAAGAGAGAGCGGGTACGTATGCGATTTGTATGCGATTTCGTCGTTGACTATAAATGCACTACAACTGTTGTTCGGCAGTAGGTGTTTGTACGCAAACATCTACTGCCGTGTCAAACATAACGTTAAAACTTCGGCAACATGAACGTTTAGCTATTCAGCAACGTTTTGTTCCATTAAGGTAACAAAAATCGTGCTCTCTTGTGCTGTATGTGCAGTGCTAAGCAATTTAAACGCGGAAATAAACATAGCTGGCGATTTCTCTCTCTTTTTTTTGCGCACCTGTGAGCGCTGGCTATGCCGAGCATTCTCACTGCGGTGTTCAGTGCTAGAGGGAGCCTTAATACCGCATAATATGCCGATGATACCGAGATATACAGTATTTGACCTCCATAGAAGCACCCAGCTTTCACCGGTAGCACGGAAATGTACCAGCTGAGAAGAGGTTTATTGGCGGTGCGTTCCTGTGGTGACGCTCTGAACAAACACAGCGAGTCGGGGCAAAGCACCGTCCAGAAAGATGCCAGCGACCAGCAGCGCGAGGCGAGCGTTGGCGATACTGCTGACCGGTGACGCGTATTCTTCTTCACAATTCGCCCCCGCCGAAAAAGAGCCATCCTGGCGACCTAGGAGTCTGGAGGCAGAGGGCTGTGGTATGGCTTGAGACGTGCCACGTGGACGAGGTCACGTCCACGCCGGCGCATGTCGTCAGATGGGGAAACTGGCTCAATGATAAAGTTCACCGGGGATGTTTGCTCCAACACACGGTAAGGCCCTTCGTACTTTGGGACGAGCTTTGAGGAAAGCCCAGGAGCTTGGTAAGGAACAGCCAGCCATACATGAGATCCAGGGGAATAGCTGGGACTTGGAAGTGAGTCGGCGTTGTTTTCCTTCTGGCGCTGTTGTTCTTGGGATGTAAAGGTGCGCGCGAGTTGGCGGCACTCTTCCGCTTGTCGGGCAGCTTCGGACACAGGTGGGCATTCGGAAGCGTCCGGACGATATGTTATGCGGGTCCTCTATAGCGTTTGAATTTGCACTCTACATGTAAATGACACAAGTTCTCTGAACTGTCTAAAACAAAGTTGAAGTAGTAGTTGCCACATTTAATGCGTTATTATAAGACAGAGATTGAATTATCGCGCTCAATTAAAACAGGAACACTACTCCTCCCTCTCGGCATGCACAGTGAACGGGTCTTTACAAGGAGCTTATTGACCGACAAAAGGGTTGCGTTACCGTACGTGTGATGCACAATTAATGAATGTGTCACTAAGAAGATACTCGCCCTTCCGGCTATAGCCTCCGCTGCCACGGATTCGGGAAGGAGAAGCCACGTACTCCTCAATATCTAGTCACTCCACACCGTGACTTCAGCGCCAGGTAATTGGGTTCCTCCACGCGAGAAATGCGTTAGCTGGCGTTGTATGTACGATCTCTATCTATATATACGCGTTCATAAGGTGCCACCCAGCGAAACGCAATACCTGGTTTTGTGCCGTCCACCGTAACCGCGGCAGGCCCTTCCACTCGAGATGACAGCGTGCGGTGATTAAGGGATCATCGGCGGCAGCGGCAATCTCGGCCGCGAGCATGCCAATTACAGAGCCGGCACCGAAGTGCCCTCAGGTCGCTCGTAATTGCGTTTCCTTGACGAGGCGAGGATGCGGTGCACCGCGGTGCTGCCTCGGTGAAGCTAGGGACACCGCACACGCTTCCTTGCTCACGTTCGCCAGGTCGATTCGCGTCCCTCTAACGGAAAAACTCGCGAAGTTTTGTCATCGTAAGAACGGTTTCTCATCATTTTATTCTTTCGATTCGTCGGGTCAACGCTGCCGATGTCGCTTTTTCTTAACGTTCTCGCATATAAATGCCCAATGTCTGTTCTCGCCGTTCCTGGTTAGATATAAGCTCAATGAGAAGCATTCGTAATCTGCTCACCCGTCGTATTAAGTGGCTGTACTATCTTAATTCTCCTTGTTACGATGGCAGTTAGCAGCACAAGCGTTCACATAACGAAACAACGGCACTTCAGATGTGCTAAATGCCTCAATACTCGCACCTTACACCGTAACGTCATGCGATAAGCTCGCGATAACCTGCTGACATCTCAGTGATGTCTGGTTAAAATAGAATTGATGGCTGACAATGTCACAGATTTCAATACGTGGCTTCTGATGACGCACTGATAAATGCTGTGGCTGTTACAATGTAAGAATTCCTTTCGTTCGGTTATATTTATGTACAATGCAGAAAAGAATAGCATTGGAACAGAATCATTATATTGATGCAAGACATGAAACAGTCTTTAAACGACGCGCGCAGGCTCGCGCTCCCTCCAAGCGGTCAACGGCATGCTGAAGCAACAAGAAGAGGCTGCGACGACACGTGCCTTCGCCGCACTTGCATGTGACCGTTGTTAGAAAATGCTGACGCTTCTTGATGTCCTACGAGGAACGTTGCGCCTGTGTTTTATTTACTTGCCGGACACATGTTAGCCCGCAACCGTTATTTCCAAACTACCTTAACTCTTCTTGAGAATATCATGACGGGCTATGTGGAGGATTTCGGCGATCCTTTTTTTTTTCTTGAGCCCACTGGCAAAGCTACAAAACACTTCCTTGGATCAATGTTACGCATGTATACATAGTATGTGTGCTGCACACAAGATGTTATGTCTTTTTTTAATATTATTGCGAAGTTTCCAAATGTACATCCAGTTTTACGACAGCGTGACTCAAACATGTCTGATCATTTTGTAGTGACTTCAGGAAACACTCTGAGACACTGTACAATGCCACAGAGCTATTGCATCTTTTGTTGATATGCACCAGTCTATACGGCCACTCGTGATCGACTGAATGGTAAGCGTTACTGCTCTTTCCGACGGCGTACGTACTGGGAACTTGCCTTCCTTCTTACCCGTTCCCTTGTTCAGAGTAGCCATCAGGAATCAGCTTCGTTAACCTCCCTGCCTTTCCTTTACCACTTCTCTTTGGTTCTGTCATTTAACTTGCCACCCCTGCCTTTATCATTAAAAATAGTTTTTTCAGTCTTTCTTGCAACATCTGTATTTTTATGTTGTATAGAAACGATTGGACCTTTTCTTACCACAGCACTGCACAACACAGAAGAAATGCAATGGCTGGTAATCGTTGTGATTTGTGTAAGACGTTTTGAATTGATCACAACCTTGACTGGCGGCGGCGCAATCTTGAAGCCAGCGTTATGTCCCTGACACGGCGTCGTTGGCATAATTACCCATGCATCGGGTGTTTCGCGATTCAAAGCTCCGACAGTCATTATCCACTGCGCGTGTGTGTACTCAGACGTCTTTTTGAGAAGGCAAAAAAATCAAGGAGGAATGCGGTAGCATATTAAAGAAACCGCCGTAATCGACCTGATCGATTCGACCATGAATGCCGACGGAGAACTTTGAAACGCGCAACCACGCGGCTGGGGAGTAAGTTCAAGGTATCCTTATCCACGTAGGGTTGCTTGGAATGACTGAGACAAACAGGAGAAAAAAAAGCACGCGAATATTTAGCATGAATCGGTTAATTATAGGATTAGAGCTATAGGGGTCAACAACTCAACGAGGGACTAATTCCGCGAAATAGTTGGTTCTCGCTCCAGTCAACAGCGACAGCCTCGAAATCGTTGCTGGAGCCCATTTCGCAGTCAGTCAGCGGCTCAATAGAAACGATAATGTATGACTATGTTGAATCACTGTAAGCGCAAGTGTGCATTCATTAGTCTGAATAAACTAGGCGCCGCGGCAATATGCCTTATTCGGAATCGATGAAAAATTCTTGAACAGGGGGGTCGCCGCAGCCAACGTTTCCACAAGCAGGCTTGCCGTTGTCAAGGTAGCAGTTGCTGCCTTGACAAAGACAAGTCCGCTTGTCGAAACGTCGGCTCCAGCGACACCCCGTTTTCAATAATTTCTCATCGTCATCATGCTTCCATCTTCCCCTCAACCTCTGCCTTACTTGGATGATTCGCAGTCCAGTAAAGCTCGAGGTAAAACGGACGACCACAAAAAACTATCATCATCACGAAAGGAAATGCGCCACAAAAATTTGCCACATCCCACTATATACTCACCGCTGGTCCACAAAGAATGAAGAAGACAAATAGAGACATAAATAGCAAGAAAAAGAAAGAGAGGGAAGAAAGACAGAAAGATAAGTCACAGTTTCGCCGCAAGGGCGAAACAATGAATGCGATAGCAAGAAATTGGAATGTCAAAGATAGTCGTCCGCCGGATAAACAAATAAAGTCTTTTAACTAACTAACGAAGAACGACAAGCAGCTCGATACTTGCAGCGCGCCGCTGTAGCACACAGAAGGATGCCCGAAATGAACGCACAGGTGCACACAGGACAAGCGTGAACTAACAACTGTCACAGTTGTTACGTCTTTGTGCTGGCGCAACGCGCTGCGTGTGTTGACAATGTTAGTTAGTTTGTTTGTTTCCTCAAAATTATGGCACATACCCACTCTGGGGGATTGACCAAGACTGCGTGTCGACAATGAAGAATCAGACGCTCTTAGATATGTCTTTTAAAGACGATAGTCTTTCTTGGGGAACTTAAACGCAAAAATTTTGATCTGTCTTTCTGTTTGTCGGCACGTCCCTCGATTCAGCCACTCGGCCAAAGTTGAACCACTTGCCCAAGGGCCAGCCATCGTGAACGGCTGACTAGGTTCACACTTGTCGACATTGTTGATCAAAAAGCAAACATTACGCATATCTGAGGCGCAACATCACTAGGTAAGTATTAGGTGGTGTGTTCCTTTAATATAAAATACATAGATACGTAATTCTAGAGACCCTAGTTTCTTAAGCTATGCTGAAAATGCGACTGCGCCGAAACTTGGCTTCCTCCGTGCCCTCTGCACGAGCTCATTGTTGTGTTTCGGTTTCGGTTCAGTATTGCACTGTATGAATGCCATGGGGCGCCGCTCTGGCATTCCTGCTTTACCCAGGCGACGTGAATATAAAAGAGTGTGTGGAGAGTACTCGTTGAGTGCGGAGGTTTCTTCTGCTTCGGCGCTTCGCGCCAAACCGCGGGTTCGGGCTGGCTGGCGTCCCCGCCGGTCGCGTTGGTCACCGCCGGTCTTCGCCTGCTGCTGCGCCGGGACTACCAGCCCGCAACACCGCATTCACGTTTCCTGACGTATTGCCAGATGGCGTTCATATCTCACGCAGCGCCTCTTCTATCGTCTTTAGACAACATTTGCAGCGAAGCACGCAGATACGCGGCCATTTTTTTATTTTAAACATCGGCGCGTAGAGTGACCCCTCTGCGTCTCCTGCCCCACGGGGGCGTCTTGCGCAAGGTGTGCCCGGTGCTAAATTGGCAGTAAAAAATGGAAGAAAAACAACGAGACTTAAAACAGACATTATAGAAAGAACAGAAGAGAAAGAAGCTAGAGAGAGAGA
>NC_051180.1:127102551-127171566 GCF_013339695.2 Rhipicephalus sanguineus | reverse complement strand
CTTCGCTGTGCACATGTTTCACGCCACTTTCATGATTTTATACTTATGTTTTATCGCCTTTAGCGCGAGTATTTAGGCTCCTATACAGCCACGTACATACCATTGTTCACTTTCCCTATCATGGTCCTGGCGCTCTTCGGCCTCAATGACCCTTGCGCCATTAACAACATAATCCAAAAGTGCTGTGTGTGCAAGAAACACATTTAAAACCACAACACACACAACTTTCTACGAAACTACCTCATTTTTCGAAAGGATCGAGATGATGCCACGGTATCATCCGGCGGTGTAGCCATTATAGTCAACCAGTCAGTAGCATGTACACATCTACCACTACAGACGTCCCTGGAAGCAGTGGCTGTTCGAGCAGTTCTTCTAGATAAACTCATCACCATTTGCTCTCTATACATACCGCCACAATACAACCTACAAAAACAAGAATTCCAGTCCTTGGTGGATGAACTGCCCGAGCCTTATCTGGTCCTTGGGGACTTGAATGCGCATAGCGATCTGTGGGGTGACTCTCGCTGCGATGCGCGAGGTCGTCTGATCGAAAATTTTCTCTTTTCTTCCGGCGCGTGTCTGTTGAATCGGAAAGAGCCAACATATTATAATCTCGCCAACAATTCCTACTCGTCAATAGACCTCAGCATTACATCTCCATGCCTTCTTCCAGTCCTCAATTGGAAAGTTATTGGGAATCCCTATGGAAGTGACCATTTCCCAATAGTTCTAAGCGCAGCAATAACAAATCAGTGTCCTCCACAGGTTCCTAAATGGCAGACTGAAAGAGCCGATTGGGAACAGTTTCGAAAACTTACCCTATTAAGCTGGACTGACATGTGTACCTTAAGTATAGAAGCTGCTGTGGACTACTTTGTAGCCTTTTTGATCGATGCTGCAAGCAAATGCATCCCACAAACAAGCGGACGGTCTCGAAAACAACGTGTCCCATGGTGGAATAATGACTGTCGAATTGCGCGAAACAAGCAAAACAAGGCATGGAGGTTGCTTCGCGATTCTCCGACAGCTGAGAACCTTATCAACTTTAAGAACATAAAGTCCCAAGGCAGGAGGACGCGCCGACAGGCTAGAAGAGAAAGTTGGCAGAAGTTCTTATCAGGCATTAGTTCATATACACATGAGGGTAAAGTCTGGAACAGGGTCACTAGGATAGTAGGAAGACAAGCGTATTCACTTCCTCTAGTAAGCACAGAAGGTGAGAGCTTGGAAGACCAGGCGAACTACCTAGGCGCACACTTCGAACAAGTGTCCAGTTCCGCGCATTACTCTGAAGTCTTCCAACGGTACAAAACAAGAATAGAAAAACAGAAACTAGAGCGGAAAAGCACAAAGCACGAGGCATATAACCAACCTTTCAGCTTAGCTGAGCTACAGGTATCACTAAGCTGCTGCAGTAATTCCGCCCCAGGATCTGACCGTGTGGTATATGACATGTTGAAAAACCTACCTGCCGAAACGAAAAAAACCTTACTTTCCCTGTATAACGCCATCTGGTTTTCCGGCGAGATTCCCTCGTCATGGAAAGAGGCGATTGTCATTCCTATTCTTAAACAGGGCAAAGATCCATCCTCTGTTACTAGTTACAGGCCCATCGCGCTAACAAGCTGTCTGTGCAAACTTTTCGAAAAGATGATAAACCGTCGACTTATACATTTCCTGGAAATGAACAATCTACTTGACCCGTACCAGTGCGGATTTCGCGAGGGCAGATCCACCATTGACCACCTGTTACGTATCGAGGCACAAATCCGTGACGCATTCGTCCACGGGCAGTTCTTTCTGTCTGTGTTCCTCGATATGGAAAAGGCTTACGACACAACATGGCGCTTTGGAATACTAAGAGACCTGTCCCACCTTGGTGTACGTGGTAGAATGCTAGATATAATAGAGAGCTACTTGTCAGATCGCACGTTTCGAGTCCGGGTAGGAAATGTTCTATCAAGACCATTTCTTCAAGAACGGGAGTGCCACAGGGTGGTGTACTTAGTTGCACACTCTTTATTATCAAAATGAATTCCTTGCGCCTCTGCATACCACGAAATATGTTTTATTGCACATATGTCGATGATGTACAGGTCGGTTTTAAGTCGTGCAACCTTTCGATCTGTGAGCGTCAGGTCCAGCTAGGGCTGAACAAGATCTCCAAATGGGCGGACGAGAATGGTTTCAGCCTTAATCCTCAAAAAAGCACCTGTGTCCTGTTCTCTCGAAAGAGAGGCCTTCATCCTGATCCAGATATTGACCTGCATGGTCAACATCTCTCCGTGAAGACGGAGCACAAATTCTTAGGCCTAATTCTGGATAGTAAGCTTACGTTCGTATCGCACATTAAATATTTAAAAACAAATGCCTAAAAACAATGAATGTGCTAAAAGTGTTGTCACACACTACGTGGGGTAGTGACAAAAAGTGTCTGTTGAATCTGTACAAAAGCCTCATACGCACTCGCCTAGACTACGGTGCAATAATCTATCAGTCGGCGACAGCAAGCGCCCTGAAGATGCTTGACCCTCTCCACCATCTAGGCATTCGCCTTTCTACGGGAGCCTTTCGCACCAGCCCCGTGGAAAGCCTCTACGTCGAATCGGACGAGTGGTCGCTACACCTACAGAGATCTTACCTATCTTTGTATATTTTCTGAAGGTGAACGCAAACAAGGAACACCCCTCACACTCCACAATCAATGATTTGTCCAGTTCTGCCCTTTTCGACAACCGTTCTTCGGTGAGACAGCCGTACTCACTTCGTGTGAGGGCTCTAGCTGAAGAAATGGGTGTGCCAATTCTCGAACACTCTCTAATGGCTCCCGCTCCACGTCTCCCGCCGTGGCAGTGGCAGCTTATAGATTGTGATGTTTCTTTCGTGGAAGTTACCAAGCACGCGCCACTTGCACATATCCGCACACACTTCCTCGAACTCCAGCACAAATACACGTGTCCAGAATTCTTCACAGATGCCTCAAAGTCCAATACTTCTGTGTCGTACGCAGCGGTTGGTCCATCCTTTTCCGATTTCGGTATTCTGCACACAAACTCAAGTATCTTCACAGCGGAAGCTTACGCGATACTTGCGGCTGTTAAACACATAAGACACTCAAAACTACAAAGGCAGTTATTTACACGGATTCCCTAAGCGTGGTAAAAGCTTTAAAAACTCTGAAAAAACACAAAAACCCTGTCCTTGTCTCGCTATACTCTCTTTTATGCACGATCTACACACTCGAACAACGTGTCGTAGTGTGCTGGGTGCCAGGGCACCGCGAGATTGCAGGCAACGTGTTGGCGGATCACCTAGCAGTATCCGCCCACGAAAACAGTCCCAATACACTCATAGCTATTCCCCACTAGACTTAAAACCCTTCCTCAAAAGAAAGCTCAGGGCCTTTTGGCAGACCACATGGGATATGCAGACAAGAAATAAGCTACACGTTATCAAACCACATCTAGGTAATTGGCCGCCGGTATCGAAGTCACGCTACACAGAAGTTACACTTTGCAGACTGAGGATTGGCCACACACATAGTACCCACTCATATCTTATGTCCGGAGGCAATCCACCTCTGTGTGATCACTGTGGCGATCCACTAACTGTACTCCACACCTTACTGCAATGCACGGAACTGGACGCTCTCAGAAAAAAGCATTTTTCACCCATATACCTACAGTACCCACTCCATCCTTTTATGTTCATTGGCAGAGAACCCCATTTTAAATATCAGTCCCTGTTTGCATTCCTAAAAGATGTACACAATTTTAACGTTATTTTTCCAGGCGCTCCGTAGCGCGGCCTCATGATTGAGGCTGCTGCTACGGTTTCCATCAAAGGAAGCACCTGCCTCTCGGCCTTTGGGATCAAAGGCCTTGAGGAGGCATTCGTGCTGTTATCCCGCCTCTCACATGTACATACCATGCTCACTCGTCATTTATCCCACACCCATAGATCACACCACTTGTCACTGCCATAATTTTATACTGTATACACATTTTTTACGCTTCTTTATAGCGCGTGATTTTAGGCCTCTATACAGCCACAATACACCCTGTCATCGTAATCATTGGTCATGGCCAACACCACATAACAGACATGGCGCTCTTTGGCCACCCATGGCCCTTGCGCCAAAAAGCCCCACTAATCATCATATACACATTTTTTACGCTTCTTTAAAGCACGTGATTTTAGGCCTCTATACAGCCACCATACACCCGGTCATCGTAATCATTGGTCATTGCTAACACCACATAAAAGACATGGCGCTCTTTGGCCACCCATGGCCCTTGCGCCAAAAAACCCCACTAATCAATCAATCAATCAAGTTCTGTGTTCCTTGCAGACAGTCCTCGCAAGCCTTCAGTAACATCATGGATTCCAGTCCACCTTAAGATAATCAGAGGACCCGGACGCTAAAAGATATCTTGGTTTTGACTCTCTGGACACGCGCGGTGTATGCTGTTGCGCGCAGGCGCGTTTCGCTTGTTCTCTCTTTCCTTCTTGCTTTCTTTATTAATTTTCTGCCCCTTGCTTCGCGTATTGTAACGAATCGGGTCCAACCTGGTCAATATCCTTGCCTTTCATTTGCCCTTCTTTTAAGCTCCCCTGCATTCTGTTTTCTTCGTTTCTTCCTTCCTTTTTCAACCGGTCACTTTCGTAGTCTTCACGTGATCCTCGTTTTGCGTGATCATTCTTTGCAAGATGCGACGTCATGCGAGCCTAAAGAGCGCCTTAATAATGCGCGACGAATTCGAAGATTTTACAGGTGGGGCGCGTGCGTGCACATGACGTCAGATGAACGAGTCATCTGGTCCCCCCATTAGACGCGCACAGCGAGGATGCGTATGGCGCCGATCGATTTCAACGATACTGCTGAAATTTACTCTCCTCTCAAGTTCTTTCTTTGCCTGGTATAGTGAACGACTGTTTTACTTCCTTTGTTTCTGTTGCGCAATGCAGTCTCTCCATTTCTCGAATCCTCCATTCCTCGAAGGCCATCGTGCTTCTTCTTTAACAAAACCAAGTTACACGCGGAATTACCTTTCGACATCGAAGAGTTTGTGTATTCCAATTCGTTTCTGTTGAAGCCAAAATATAGCCCCTTGTAGCTTTCATAAGAGCATGCTCATGTTTTTTTATCGCTTTATATTTGGTGTACGCCAGAGAACGGAACAGAAAAATTTTATATGGGGAGTCATGGACGGCGATAGAGAGAGAACGCACGACGACGACCTTTAAGAGCCACGATAGATTGAAAGCAGTTTAGCTCGATCGGCAAGCTGCACTGGCAGTGTTTCTACTCCAGAGAGGTTGTCGGATCCAGCTATCGCTGAGCGCTCTTCAGCGCTTGCTGTCTTGAAAATCTCGCAAGATATCATTCCTGAACTCCGCAGTATATACGCCGACGCTGCACCACTAAACAGGAAAGCATTTTAGTACAATTAAATTTGCAGAAGTTTCGACTGAAGCCAAGTACAAACTGATGGAGCTTAGAAGTATCGGAAGAGACATTTATTAGCTGTCATCACAGTGGTAATGCGAAGTGAGACAAAGTTGCTTTAAATTCATTAAAGTTGTTTTTCAAATTGTTTAAGGCGGCTTAAAGGGACACACAAAGGCAATTTACGGAAATGCATTTGATCTCCCATCGTGTAAGTGCGTGAGTGGTAGGCGAACCTCTCGAGATAGAATTGTTGCAGCGTTCATTTTTAGGCGCGCAACATCAATTTGCGGGCCTAGCTAGCCGTAGTAAACAGACATCATGAATGTCGAATGGAACATACTTAAAAAAAACGGCGGGGGAGATCATTTGTTTATCAATATTCTTATACAATATCGCACTGTTCCACATTATTCAAGTAGAATTCTTGAAAGGAGAAAATTATTTGCATGAGAAATACGAAACTCAATTCGCACATACATCATTAGAAAACGAAGCATAATGAAACCTTATTAAAATATTTTTTTTTTAATATCATGTATGTCCCAAGTGTGAAACTGTAGCCGTCCGAAGGTGAAATTATGCCTGCCTAGTAGAAATTTTAAGGCCATATCACTATTTCATAGGTATGCAATTAATTAAAAAGTGCTGCTATATGTACATTCGCGTTCCAGTCAACTGTTGTCTAAAGTCGCTTTTGTTGACGCTTATAGGACTATTTTAACTAGAGCGCTAATAATGCAACCACAACGGCGACGGTCACTTGCACAACGGGAAAACTTAATAGACGCCATGCGTTGCTGTCGGCAGTTGCGGAATAATGAGTATTTATAAACTAGTGGGACGTAAACGTGTGTGTGTATGACACACGCACTCACGCTATATCGATAGGTCGAGTCGCAGGTTAGAACAAGCGCCGCATCAGTTAGCGCCCTTTCGATCACCTCAACTACAGTCCACACCGGGGCTGAGCTATGCACCAGGCGTGTGTTCACGTGACGAATGACAGCGCGGACAAGGGAGGACTGACTCTCCGGAGACCCGACCCAGTGTGCACGCTCCGGCAAAAGTCGCTTCACAAACTTGCGCAAGAGGAAGGCTTCAGCGGCGGTAACAATCGCCACGAACCGCTTCCTCCTCAATATAAGCGCCCTTTCAATGGCCGGCGCGCTCTGTACCCTTGAGCTTTCCGGCCTGTAATTAACCTAATGAAAGCGGCACGGTGCTGAGCGCCACTGGACGCCAGGGCATGCAGATATACAGTTCCCCGGCAGCCGCTGAAGGCTCGGCCCTCACCTTCGCCCCGGCATCGCGGTGCCCACTGTGTGATGCTCTCTAACGCCTGTATAAAACACGTTGCCGGCTGCTCCTAATTGAGCAGGCCCACAAGCCGCCAGGGAAGCGTGCCACCCGCACACACGCGTGCCAAGGCATCAGGGGGCTGTGAACTCTTGCGATGAAGAAGAAGGAGGAGGAGGAGGAACACCCCTCTGTTCGCACATTCATGAAATGCGGCTAGCTGACTCACTCTCGTCTGCATTACAACGCGCTTGTACCCGCATACTTGCTTGCATAAGAGCGCGCAGCGCTCGCTCGGAGTTAGAGCATGCGGTCGCCGGCAGGCCACTATAAACGCTGCAGCGGTGAGAGCTAGAGCGTTTGAAGGGCTACGCGGTTTGAGCAGGCAAGCGCACCTTTCCGCGCCCACAGCAGTGCATGCGTTCTACATCAGTTGAAGCAAGAGGGTTGCCGCTTGCTTGGCTCTGAAAGTGTACCTCAGTTCTGACAGGCATGAAACGTGTAGGATGGTTGTGAAACGTACCGGCCAAGGCAGGCGGGAGGCGTACACAGCGAATGCTTTGAAAGCTACGGCACATCGGAGATGGCGGTCTGCCGGTGCGACGTGCAGTGTGTACATCGCGAGGAACAAGCTGTTATTGATAAGATGGCTATCTCCTCCGCGGGAGACCGCATCTTACCGAAATGAATAAATTCGGAACCGGCGAAATGGCAGCGGACTGCTGAATTTTAGTAGTAATTTGTCCATAACCACCATTTTTTATTATTTCATAGAATTTGACCAGCTTGCGTACTTTCCGCTGAAGAGAGATAGCAATACGCCCTCAATTTGACGCGCAAAGGTAATCGCTTTCTACCCTCTTAACGCTTTTAAATACGGTTGCTTTCAGCAAGAAATGTCAAGACACGATAAAGCATATGCCAAGCAAGGCATAGTTTACAAATCGAGGTTGCAGCGTTCTTTTTATACGAGACTATCACAACAACCCCGAACACATTAACATCTAAGAGCACGAGACCAACACAAAACGAAACGTAAAACGTAAACAATGACTAATGAAGTTTACCAGGAGAACTGTAACAACAAATGAAAAAAAAAGCTCCTATAAACACGCGAGCGAATGACATTGTTCAAGCATCTGTGTAATTAAAATTGGAAAAAAAAAGGATACCCCGGAAAGTCATGACCCAGTATAAAAAAGTGTTCAGTGGCGGTTTTAAAGTCAGGAGCGAGGCGTGGCATAGTCAATTAAGAGAGGGAAGAAAAAAAAAAGAAACACCTTTGTGCAAGAGCAACGAACTCGGGCTGTGCAGAAAGACACCGAAGTAAGGCTAACGTCCCGGCGGAAGGCAGCCGACAAAGAAATATAATAAAGAAGAAAGCGGTAACGCAGATTCATTTTCCGGTCACGAAACGCAGTGCCGTTTCATTTCCGTTCGGCGTCGTATTCCAGCGCGCATTAAATTCGGGCTCACCCCGAGGACTCCCCGCCTCAATCATGTTTAATCCTTCCGTTATTCCAAGACACGACAGTTGCGTCCGCTAAGGAAATGCTCTTCCGCAAGCCTCGGAGAATTAAGGCATAAACAGATAAAAAAAAAGGATATAGTAGAACGGGAATCTGAGACAAAGCCACCAAGTCCCTAACGTCTAGCTTCCCAAGAAAGTATAGCAGTGAGAAAAAGACTGCGACTGCCGTAAATGGCCTCACTGGATCATGCATAGGTTCATTTTGAACTAGTACGGTCGACGAGCTGAGACTGAAGACCAATATAGCGGCTTTTAGATTGAAACATAAAGAAAGAAAGGCGTTGGCAAGAAAGTAGTAGACGGCGATTCACGAATTAGAGACGCACGCGCGCACATGCTTTCCTGCGGGAGCACACACTGCGCGCGCAGCGCGCGGTGTGGATAATTAAAAGCGAGCGCCGCGGGACAGAAATTAAGCGTAACGGCGTTTACCCCAGAAGGCCTGCGGAATTAAGGTAAACCGCTGAGCATGCGCCGTTCTTTGGGGGTGCCGAAACGTCACTTGATACGTACGCGTGTTCCTCAGGGCTAGAATGTTACAATGGAATGTCACTTCAATGTTGCAGCTTTGTAAAACGTAGCCCAAGAAACATTTCATGAAATAGTATGCAGCGGCGATGGCGCAAGTCGAACTGAATATATATAGTAACGCGCGTCTTTATCTGCACTGCCTTTTCTCTTGCATGCATTACGCAATAACTAGTATAGTGCTATACACGTATGAAATACGATTTTACATGTACTACGCCTCCATTATTACAACGAGGTTTATGCTAGATGTCGCTTTTCGCACAAATACAGAGCTTCGTTGTACTGCTTTGTATATTCAATTCATTTGTTGGCGTACGTAATCTAATATAGTAATTTGCGTGGTTTTAAGGGTCAAAGCTACGATATGATTATCAGGCAAGCCGTGGTAAAGGAAATTTCGACCACCTGGGTTTCTTTAACGTGCACCTAAATGTAAAAACACGGGCCTCGAGCATTCCGCCTCAACCGAAATGCGACCGCCACGGTTGGAATCGAACCCGTGACATTAGAGTCAGCGGCCGAGCACCGCATCCACTGTACTACTTCGGCGGCTCACGTGCATAGTCTGCATACATTATTTATACTGTCTTCTCTCTCTCTCTCTCTCTCCCTTTTGAGGCACGTCTTCAGGTTGCTGATAAGAGGAACAAAACAAAAGCCACTTGCGCCAGTCGATCACGGAGCACCAAGCCAACCCTCCAGCTTCTTTGTAAGCTACACTGCCGATTGTACAAGGCCAGTCTTTTAGATGTGAAGCATCTTATATCCCAGTTCAATCCGGTGGTGCTGGTGGTGGTGTGCGGCATGATCACCCTTACTGCGCATGCGCAAACCCTCTCCACTTTCGCTATCCTCCTCTCCACTTCGCCTCTCCCATCCCCCTCCCCTTTCGCCCTCCCCCTCTCCCCTCCCGCTCTACACTTCCGCACAGCCCTTCCCCCTCCCCCTCCCCTCCCATTTGCTCCTCCCTCTCCTTCCCCCTCTCCTCCCTCCCTCTCCACTTCCCCTCTCCCCTTTCCCCCTTACCACTCCCGCTCTGAAACGCGGGCTCTACATGCCGAAACACTGCTTCGCATCGCCTCATGGTCCCCTTTAGCGGGAGATGGTGTGATTTTTTACAACGTTCACAACGTTCCAGCATTTCTAAAGTTCGAGTGCAGCGTTCATAAAGCTTCAGCGTTCCCAATAAGCGCTGCACAATTTTCTTTTGAAAGTGTTTGAACATAGAATCTTAACATTGTGTGTGTTTGTGTGCACCACGCGCGATAAGCGTGCAGCAGGTGCTTCGCGACGAAAGGCAACGTGCCCGACGAGTGACCAGCGCTGTTTCAAAGAAATTAGTCGGCCGTCCACCCGATTCCATTGTGGTTTCCCCAATCCGTCATGTGCCACGTTTCCTTTCTAGCCATTGCTATCTCTGTTCGCGAGGCTGTGCCGGCAGCTTTAGAAGTGAGCTTTGCGGAAGCTGTTGTTCCAACGTAGAAGAGAACCCAAGCCGACATTGGGTCCCACCCAAACGCGGGTCCGCTGACACTGCTTTTTGGCTGAGCTAAGCTGATTGCATCCGTAAATTCCAAAAGTTATAAGTGAGCTGCTACGCGGCAAAGAAGGAAGCTATTCGGCCAGCAGCGAAGTCGTTTTCTGCGTTCCTGCAACGTAAAGGGGAGCACCGTCGCACCGCGGTAGTTTTTAATGACTTCTATGAGAAATTAATCTTGACATTACGTGCGCTCCAGCGACGCCCGAACCTTCAGCACATGCTGTCATCTGTTGTCCATCTGACTGAATGTCTGGTTTCCTGAACATGTATTTTTTTTCTTCCTGGTCTGGCGCGCCTGGTGCGTAATGGCTGACTTCGAGAGTCATTTTGACAAGACTATAAATTACGTCACTGACACGGACATACTTGTTTTTGCTGCATTTCTTCGATTTCTTGTCTCGAAGAACGAAAAATGACCTTTGAACTTGGAACAATCATAGCTTGGCTAGGCAATTTTCGTGCCAGGGGCATCTTAAAAATATTAATAATAATAAAAAAAACAAGAACACTGGAGCGAACGGTTTTTAGAGCCCCTATTCTCTGCCCAAAAAAAAAAACTATACGGACGTCATTATTCGACACAAGCGTTCGTGGAAATGTGACAGAATAATCCCGATAATGTATTATTCTGTTTATCGTAACAATCGCATAACTGATGCTTGTGAGGATGTCTATGGGGCGCCGCTCCATTGCAAATACCAGAGCGTGGCAGATATGTTCGGTCTATACATCTAAATTTACATATTTATGCAGCCTTAAGGTACGGTTTGTGGTATTCGAGACTATTCCATTGGAACAAGAGTTCCTGTCTGAGACTTCCTTCGTGCTTAAGAGACTACGGAAGCAGGAGTGATTATCACAAGCAGAACGCTCTTTGAACAGCGGCTCTAGGTAAATTCAAATATATATCATAAGAAAATAAAGGTTTCCATGCTAATCGAAAAAACTGCGTAGTCATGGATACCCTGTGAAGCGAAAGGAAAGAGGAATGGTAAAGGTAAAAGAGGAAGTCACGGAAAACGTGCGCGACGACGGAAACATGCCCTGCATGGTGCGAAAGGCAATGGAAAGCATCGCTCGAGATTAAGCGTAGACTAGAATCGGTTCGGGATACTCTACATGCATTATGACACCGAGTGCATTCGACAATGAAGGCAACCGGGCTACTTATAGGTGATTGCACTGGCCCATGATCACGCAAACATCACAGGCTCGCCCGAAACGCGCGCAACAACGCTTGTGAGAAGAATGGCCAGTTGTGACCTGTATGCTGCTTTGTCTGGCGCTGTGGTGAAGTCTTCGATGCCTGGCACGACTAAAGGAGATTGGGGACCCCGAGCCGGGTTGAGTTTGAGGGAGGGTGGGGGGGGGGGAGGAGATGGGGTGGTCGGGTTTTGCGCTAGCCCCACATCGCTGCCCTCCCCCCACCCCCTTTCCTGCATCGACAGCTGCGGCCATTCAGGGCTCGACCGCTGAGCCAGCGGTGCGGGCAGCGTTCGCGATGTGGTGCAGCGGCAACGTTTTGAGCGAAGCGAGAGCCCGGAGGCAAAGGCCGCGGCTCGGGCTGGGCAGCCGCCGAAACGCGCACAACAGAAATGCGCCTCGCCTGCTATCATCGCCGTCATTGGCGGTTAGGAAAGACAGGCAGGCTTGCGTCACCATCTATAGCTGAAAGTAGAGTCAGTCACGAATAAGCTGTTTCGGATAAACACGCTGTTTTCCACAACAACCCAGGGAACGATTTCAGAGAAAGGGGCGTGACACGCAGAACGCAAACTGAACATTAGCTTCCGTTATAACGGCAAGTAAATGCTTGATTATTCGCTATATGCGTAGTTCGGGCCTCGCTTAGCTCTGAAGTCGTTCCTGTGTTTGAATATGGCAAAATAGTGTGTTTATTCAAAGCAATCTGCTGCCTTCCTCGACTTACGATCAGCACGCCTGGCTGCTTTTCCAGGTACTTCCGCTGCTACAACGTTGTTCATGAGGCGCGCCTGCTACGCGTGCTTGAAGGTGTGTGAGTTGGGTGCTCAATGTAAACGAAAACAATATCGTGCGAGTGTCCTTTCTAAAAACGTAAACGGCTTCGCTATCGCTTCTTCCCATCGTGGATGGAGAAAGAGTAAACCATTTTTCCATGGCTTGAAGCAGTCTTTAGTGATTGGTCGATCATGACTTTGCAGAAAGGCGTCCTGCATTGTAATTTGTAAGAACTCTCAGGTGCGAATAAAGTTCTTGTCCACTAGCGGCACCCCGTCCCCCATTTGAAGCTTTTGTTTACTCCTGACTTCTCTGGAGTAAAGATTTTAGTCCGGCTGGGCGGAGTTATTGCGTGGCATCTTCGGAGTATTCTTCGCTGTTCTTTCACTCCGGCTGGCCGTAGGTTTTTCGTGGCACATCCGGAGTGTTTTTTGCTGTTCTTTCACTACGGCTGGCCGGAGTGACTGCGCGGTACCTTCGGAGTACTTTTCGCTGTTCTTTCACTCCGGCTATCCGAGTTCCTTCATGGCACCTTTGGAGTATTTTACAAATCTCCTTACTTCGTCCGGACGGAATTGCAGTGAGATGCATTGGGAGCATTTTTTTTTCTTTGCTGCGCTGTTACATATTCTTTACTATATGCTAATCGTTTCACGCGCTGGTTACATGAAGGAATTTTCTTGCAAACACTGCAGAGTCACTGTGTATGTTTTTCCACAGAGCTCTAGCAGATGAAATTAAAGAGAATAACTGAGTTCCTTACTATTTCATTTATTCACAATAAGCTGCAGTTTTCGGTTGGTGATCCAGCTAGCATTTGGGAAAGCAATACAAGAAGAAACAAAGATGCAAATAGCCACCAAAAACAAAGCAGAAGACAGATTACGTGAAATGAACAGCACTCAAGTTTTAAGCGCAGCGTGTCGAAATGAAGCCCAGAACGCTGCAAAAGGATGCACAACGAACGAAGCAAGCGTATAGTCTCCGGGAACCATTCACGAAGGAGCATCCATCAGATCCATTGACGACGCAGGGCTTTCAGCTGATTGCTTCCTACATAATTTAGCAAAAAAGAAAACTTAGTTTGTGAGAACTGTAAATCATGCCACAGACACGACAACTGAGCACACTGAAGCGACAGATACTCATTAAATCCTATACAAGGTGCCAGTTCATGAGAACACCCAGGTTCTTACAGCATAGTCAATACTTAAATTAACGACGAAGTTTGATAGAGCAGCACTAATTAAACGGACCACACAAAGAACACAATATCACAAAGAAGTCAATATCAAGAAGCACATCCCATGTACTCTGGTGTCGGCCAGCCGCTCTGTGATAAAAGCACACCTCCGAGCCGCGAACAAAGTGCAAAACGCGCGAAACTTTCCCGTACATTTGTAAATCGATACCTCTACTTCTGCCTCAATATTTTAAAACTATTTTCTTTCTCACTAAAGTGAGCGAATTTCGGTACTCTCGACGAAAGTATCACGAACACCACTCCCAATTAACTTGCTAACGTTATAAAATATCATTAGGGAGTTTTAGCTTGTAACGTATACTTCTTTACGTTACCGTTACCGGATTACGTTACCGTTTTACCGGAACTCGAGTTTTAGTAAAGTTCTCAGCTGCACAAACGTAAACCTTTACGTACGTACGTAAACCTTAACGTTTGCGCAAACCACTAAATGGTGATGATAACAGCATTTAAACTACATTTAATTTAGATAATATTGAATTACGCTGCGGCAAAATCATAAGAGAGGTTTTTATCGTGTGCAGTATTCCGGTATAAGCGAAGTGGTGTAGCAATACCGGGTTACCGGGTGATGGTGTCGACATCTTGTGACGCTTCGCGCAACCTGCAATCATGGACACGTTTGTTTTCGCTTAGTGTTCTTGAGGGCAAAAAATTATTTAAAAAGCAACTCATTCGTAATAATGTCCGCTGCAAGGCATTTACATTGGGAGTTGAATGTCCGATGTTTCTGCAATTTAACAATTTTGTGCTCGCCTGCTACACCTTGGCCCCGCTAGATGGCGCCACCTATCCAGCCTGTCAGCGTCTTTAGGCCTCTCACGTTTGCGGATTCGGTATTCTAGGTCGCTCTAGCCTCGGCAATCCGGCTGAATTAAGGTGATCGTATGTGGCGCTCGCACTTCGGCTTATTTTGACTCGACGGCTGGAGTCTCCGCCAAGCGGATATCGCGAGTATCCACGAACGAAGGTGGATTTGCGAGATAGGGCCGTAAACGTAAAGCCTATCCAGTGAGTAGTTTACGTTCCGTAAACCTTTACCGTTCCGTAAAGGCTCGCGCATGCGCAGATTCCATCCGGTAACACGGTAACGTAAAGAAGTATACGTTACATGCTAAAACTCCCTATTACTGGTTATTACACTTGCATTTCAATACTGTGCTTATCTTCCTACTTCCCGCATATTAGGCGCTTACAGTTTGTATGCTTACGACCGCTCCATAAGAAAAGCGTTCCTCTATTCTGCTTTCCAAAACAGGCTTCGGGGCAAGTTGGCGTTGTTCCTTTCTTTCTTAATTTGGTGCGCCCGCTCTGTCATGAGGCTTTTCGTAATGGACATTTTTCAAAATAGTTGTTACGTGAGCATGTATAGTTTCAAAACACACAGCTTTCAGCACAAATTTTAAACAAATTAATCCCACTTAACAAAAGAAATTATCAATAAAAGGTACAAACATTACGCCACCTATGCCAATTGAATTTTCAGTACATACTTACAGAAATGAGGGAATGTCGACCAGTCTATTCAACACACAGGTCCTTGCAAACGTCCGGCAGGAGGCTACGGATGACGTTGCACGCCGAGGCGTCACGACGTGTGCGGCAGGATTCGAGGAATTTCCTTTTTCACTCTTTTGTTCACGGGCCAGCGTGGTTGCATTGTCCAGGTCCAACACTGTGTCCCGTCTTCGAGCACTAGTTCGTCAGAGAGAGAGAGAGAAGTGTTTTATTCACAGAGACACTCTACTTTAAGGTGAACATCTCGACAGTTTTAACTATCTGGTCAGGGAAATAAAGTGAGATTTAATGCTGCCTTCAAACCTCCCCTCCTTCCGCTCCAAAAGAACTACATACACGGCCTTGGCCGCAGGAAGGAAAAAAAGGAAAACGCCGCAGCGCAATTGTACCCTTTCCCCTCAGCATCACGGAAAATACTGCTAATTTCACAAGAAGGTGTCCCTCTCTTGCTCCTTCATGTGCTTTCTCTACCATTTCGCCTCCCCTAAACGACGCTGAAGCCATGCTCTCTAATGGGTTGCAGAAATAAGCGTTTTTTCTTATCCTCGAACCATTACTACTACACTAAACCCCCTTCCAACGAAACCTCAAGCCCCACAACCCGTTCTTGTGCCAGGCGACCCCTGCCTTCTTTTCGCATTCTCCGTCACCCACAAAGGTGATCTCGTCAGCCGCATCTCTCCATTTTTTGTTATGGACGGACAGCATCATCCCCAGTGTCAATTACATTTCTATATCTATATCTCGGATACCACTTATCATATCAAGATATTTTTTGCAACAAATGAGTACGTTATGCGGTCTAAAAAGCTGGGCCAAACACATTTCTCCAGCTCAATTCAATAAATTTATTAAAAATAATACAGATTTCACTTTTTCATGCTCTATTAGTTCACTTTACAAGAAAGAGCAAGATAATTTCCACGTAATGATAGACCTCGACCTCGCGTTTATTAATATCGAAAGCGCACAAAAGTTACCCTATATTTATACTAACCAGACCAAAAATATATTTTCACCAATAGGGTTTACTTATGACACTTAATAACTCTTTATTAAATCAACCCCCAACTATAATGTTTTCCATTAATGCATGTCTCTAGAGTCACTCCGAGCTCCAATATTACAGTGGTGCGTTTAAAGTTACCGACAGTCACACAGAACATGCCGAATTGTATCTGCGTTGCCGCAGTGTTCACAGGCGGTGGTGTCGGCCATCCCTATGCGGAATGCATATGCATGGGCATAGAGACAATCTCTATGCCATGCTCTCGACAAGATAGACGACCAGCCTCTATCTGAAGAAAGACATTTACGCCATCGTCCGGACATAACGTCGCAGAATAAGGCCTAGAATAATCCGAAAATCTGTCTACAGGCTATCGCACAGATCAGTTGACTTTAGTAAGGGAATGAGAGTCTCTAAAGCGGCGTCCAAAACTAGCGCGCTGTTATCTTATCCATGGTTCACCGCGCGCCAATGTGTAGCTTGTCAATGAATTACACTAGTGTATACAGAAAACCAATTCCACGAAACGACTGAAGACCTTAGACAAGGAAGTGTAACAGTAGCGTTGAAGATTTCTATGGAAAAGACAAAATATACGTTTTATATCTTAGCGAGATAATAAGACTTTATAATTAGTAACCAGCCTCTATACTATGTGCAAGCGCAAGTTTATTTGGTCAAAGAGTGAGATATAGACTGGAGCACATATTGCAGGTATTACCAAATCCTTACCGACTGGAGTAAAGGAGACGGTGGAGTATCGTCATACTAAATAGATGAATTGCAGATAGATTCAATGAACAGGTAAAAGCGCCTCAGACAGTCTGCTTGTCTGAGGCACCTCATCCTGTACATCCAATCTATCTGCACTTTGTGTTTCCATCCGTCGGCTCCTACCATGGCTTTAGAAACGGACGATTTAGGAATTTCGCAAGCATAAGGCGGAATAACCTGGAGCAAGACGGGTAGCTGGAGATCACTGAGTGATGCCTTAGTTCTGCACTGGACATGATGATGATGATGATGATGATGATGATGATGAAGTACACGCCAAAGCACTGGTACACACGCTAACAGCGTAGCTCTGCAAGGCCTGCCCTCTGAACTGTGGAGTAACAAGCAAACCACACGCTTACTATGCTGCTGGTTCAGAACACAACTCTACCAAGCATCAACTCTCGATACCCTTCTCAGTTGTCATACGTACGAGCGTGAAGACTTAATAAACAAAACAGAGCAATTCACGTTTGAAACCTGGCTATCGCGGAAACTCGTGGCCTGTCTGTTCGCCCCCTCTCATTTGAAGTGTGCGGGAAGCGAGCAAGGGACAGAAAGAGAGAGCGTCACTTTCGTTGGAGCGTGGGAGAGAACGAAAAGCGTGAAGATTTATGGCCAACCACTAATGAAATGGGCGAAGCCTCGCGACGCCTCTCGTTCTTATACGTCACAAGAAGAGAAAGAGAAAAAGAAGAGAGTGGTGTGTGACACAAATACGGCCTGTCTGCGCACCGTGAAGAAATGAGCGTTCCGCATGCGTCCAAAACAAAGACCTGTCAGTGGACGACGTGCCCCACCACCCGGGGTTCAAAGCCGGATTGCGCCCATTCGTATTGCTGCTAGTCGGTGTGAGAAAAACTGTGCGCACGTGTCTGCTATTACACGACCCGTTTTGCCGCTGCCGCCGCCATTGTATTACGATTGTGCCGGCCCCACGGAACGTTGGTCCGTCGACAGCCGGGGCTCTCCACCCTGATTGGATTCTTTTTTTCTTCCTTTATGCTACAATGGGTGTCCATTAGTGACTGCTGCTGTAGGACACGTCGAGCGTTTCCGTGCGCAATTTCACCCCGACTTCTCGAAATGCTCAGAAGGGGCGCTGTGTAGTTTACCGATGTCCGAACGTTCTCCCATGACAAAGCCAAGAGCCCCATGACGCTGTTAACTCAAGACCTTCGTGGATACGTAACTTTCGTACAATATTTCAAACCATGTGGGATAAAGGAGTCACTGTTTTTCTTTTATTATTTGGCATGTATATTGGCTCAGTGGCTTTTGATTGATTCCTTTTTGAGCCGCAACAGCAGCTCAGTGGGTATGACGTTCTGCTTGTGAATGTGAAATCCTGGCTTCTCCTTCTGTGTTCAATTAGAGCTTTGTAAGTAAGTGCTACGTTTACATACAATGTTTGGTAATTGTATGTCTAGGAAATAAGGCTTATCGACTTTAACCCGTTGCACTCCGTAGCGATATCTCACTGTGCGGCTGTTAGATAGTTTCTTTAAATACCATACTGCTTTGATACTATGCTTAAACAAAAATAAAATTAGGAAAAATGTTGTCACATACGTGCATGCGATATATGCAGCAGGGATAAAGGGACAATAACATATTAACCAAGTCACCTGGCTTGGTGTCTAACATAATTTATGCCTGTTTTGTTCAAGGTAAAGTATACATCTTATTCGATAGCATGCTAGCCATCGTCCAGGACGAGCGCTCCTGTCGTCTTTTTCCCTTCACTTTGTCTTAACTGCGATATCTTGGGGGTGCTGAAAATATACCCTATTCACTTAATTATAAACATAGACTTAACAAAGCACGTGTTATGCCGAAAAATCCGAAAAATACTGTTGGAAATGATGAATCGCGTGCACCCACTAAATGCAAGCGCAATATACTCGTCGTAATATATTTTCGTGGTCTCAGTGCAGGTAAAAGTGTTGTGCAGGGTCGTTAATTACCGCGCGTATAATATCTCCCTCCTCACTTCTTACTCTCGGGGTCGTAAGCCTGCCCTTCCGCGTAGGAGCGCGGTGCCCTTATCTCGGGAATAACTGATCGACGTTCATTCTTAGCTATAACCGCCCCTAAGAGCTATGGCCCCCACAGCTGCCACTACCCGGAGCTCTTCTATGGCGAAGGCTGCTGCTGAATGCCCGACGTTGGGGTGGGAACATGGACCAGAAACGGGAGCACGCGCAGGGAGAATATCCTAAGAGGCCCCTCCCAGACCGTCGCTCCTCATCCTATCGCAGCGGAGGCGTTGGGGAAGCGTAATGGGCCAAGTCGCTGGCACGTTTCTTCTTGCAAGGTGCAACAACGCAGTCAGCTGACTGAAGTAGCCCTATTTCCGAGGGCGTCGTGAAAGAAAATGAGGAGGCGGAATCGAGGAATCGCTGGAAACGTGGAGTGAGTCACGCTTGTGGGCATCAGTACTCGAGCTGGCGTGTACTCGCCTCGGATGAGTTCGGAGGAAAGGTTCAAAACGGTGCGTGTAGTCTTCTGAACTGCATGTGAAAGCGAATGGGTAATTGGACGGCAGGGCTTCTGTGTAATCGATGCCACATGGTACGCATCGTTCCTTTCGATGAGCGCAGTCGATCTGGGAAGGACGAGTGTTTCTTTCTGCATAGCCGCACGGCTGCATACGACCTCGAAGCGATTTCTCGAATTACTTGGTAAATCTAGTGCAGAGCGCGTCATGTTGAGTATATGGTGGAATAACATGCTAAGCGTAACGTCGTCAAACAAGTGTATAGTTCGACACAGTGCACATGACTGTTTCGTGCAACTCTGTCTAGGGAAACTAACCTAAGTTCGTTGGCGCCACCATGACAGTATGGACACCCATGTGTTTCTTCTTAGGAATGGGACGAAGGCGCAAAGACAACCAATTAACACATGACGAACGCTTCTGTCCAGTTTTACCCTTCATGATGTCTTAACTATTATGAGTGAATAAACTTTAATAAAAGTCCGGGCGAGGTGGGGCGAAGAGGGGATTAACCCCTGTCCTGTCCCACTCTCCGTCGACGATGATGGCGTCAGGTGACGGCTTGAAGCCCTCGGACCCGGGCGGCATCTTCGGCTTGCCGGACGGCCCAGAGTTGGTCGGCCAGCTTGTCACTGGTGAGTGCCGCCTCCCAGCGGCAGCGACGCCGACGCAGCCGATCTGCAGCAGGGACCGCAGCCGCGGCGGCGGTCGGCCCCTGCCCTCGCGCCGTGGTAGCAGTTCGTCCCTGCCTAACATGCGTCGCGAAGTAGAATGCATCTTTTGGGCCTACTTTGTTCATTTAAATTCCTTAACACGAATCCGTACCAACTTGCCTAATTTGGGGTTTAATTGAACGTCATTGACAATCTGTTGGCAAACATCCAAATACCAGAAGCACACGCTGTTGGGCTAGTCGGTTCATGCTCTTTCAGAAGCCACGGAAGTGGCTATTTCGCGCAAAGAAAACACAAAGAAAACCCCTTATCCAAATACCGTATCACCAAAGTGGCAGATTGTCTCTGAGAAGCCTCTATTATTAAGGCGAAAGCCTTAGACATGCCTAATCAAACGCTAAAATTGACCGGCATCCCGCGTCGGCGTCCCCCGTCGGCGGCGTCAACACGCGTGACGCAAGAACTCATCACGCGATGACGTCACCATATGACGCCACCATGACGTCACAGATGCCAAAATTTGTGACGTCACGTCGGCGCCACGTGGCAAAACCTCACCTGCTGACGTCGTCACACGAGATCGTAGATTGGTCGAAGCTGCGCCGATCACGGAGGCAATGGCAAACCAAGTAAAGTGCCTCCAATCCTGGAGGCAGCGGAAAACCACGTTCGGTGCAGAAAGATTTCAGCGGGTGGCGGGGCAGAATCAATACATTGATTGAGAATAAAATAAAAGATGGCTTCCGCCTTCTAGTTGTCTTAGGTGAGTTCATAAGGGACCCTGTGACTTTCCTTAATATGAAGGCGCCGATCTTTTGTGACTATGATAGTTTTTTCGTCTATCGTGACCGACAGGCCACGTACACATTGCTTTCCTTTTTGGATGCTATGTATACAATTTCTCTTACTAATAATGCTTAATCATCACCTCTGGATCTGCTAATGTCAACATGTCGATGACTAACGCATTCGGCAGTTATGAAAATATTGTGATTCGCCCAAAGGGT
The DNA here is from genome assembly GCF_013339695.2 of Rhipicephalus sanguineus. Taxonomy (NCBI): domain Eukaryota; kingdom Metazoa; phylum Arthropoda; class Arachnida; order Ixodida; family Ixodidae; genus Rhipicephalus; species Rhipicephalus sanguineus. Next base: position 127,150,487 of record NC_051180.1, on the reverse strand, counting down.
CGTCATATTTCCGGCTTGAAAACTGCAATATCCTTACACTACTAATAAAGTGGAAGCAGAATAATAAGCGTGATGATGTTTATAATAAATGCGTGGACAGGCTTTGGTAGCGCGCGGAAACCAGTTACAGTGAAGGCAAAGGACAAGCATGAGTGCTAGTCTTACTATTATTTTTTTTTTGACGTGCTTTCAGCGAGTAATAGAATTTCGTCATGAAAGATAAGCAAGTTCCATCTTTCACGATGTTAAGCTGTATTTTTGGTATTTTGTTTTTCATTGTTGCGTTGTACATGCTTTTTTTTATTTTCCAGCTTACTTTGGCCTTTTGTATATTTTTTTCTTTGCATTTACCATTGCTTCGAAGGGGCGTTATTCTGCCATGTGCCATCTAATTGCAGATCTCGCACTCAGTCCTTGGACTGTGAGACATCCTTCTGCGCGTATGTATTAGTGTACGCCAAAAGGTTTAAAATTAACTGGTGCACGTAATGTAAAAGACGCGTTTCGATAGTAAATCTTGCTTAATATGTAGTGATGGGCTAGTTGGTGAGCCATGATATTTCATTAGGCAGCGCATAAAAGAACACAATCACGCACACACAAAATGACGCAAACACAAGCGCATAAAAGGGCGCAAACGCAGCGCTTGTGTATGCGTCATTTTTTGAGAGCGTGTTTTTGTTCTTTTGTGCGCTGCTTAATCAAATATCATAAATCTTGAAATGCTGCAGAAAAAAATCCGTATGCCAAAGTGCGACGGCACACATGTCGAAGAAGGAAGGGCATTACGGCCTCTGGTATTGCGTTTCTATGGGGATAAATTAGACGGATGGCCCAAACAAACTTCCTAAGTGTTACCTCGACTAAACGTATAAGCGCGCTCGCGCCCTCAAGCGGCGCGAAACGACGAGCGACGGGGGCTGGGAAGGCAATCACACGATGAGCTTAGCCCTCGCGTTTTCCTCCATGGAGCCTTGCGATGCTGGCTGCAAATTGGAAGGCTTCATCTGGCTGTCACGAATGTATCGCGCTCAGAAGCGAGTGTTCGGAATCGCAACGGCCGATGCTGACACGCTTGGGCGTTGTTCACCATAATTTGCTCGGATCCGCGTACATCACCGGTGACGGCAAACGGACTGCAGGTACGCACGGTTATGCGCGGTTCCGTATGATCCCTTATGCGTATGAGACAGCATGGCAATTACACGGATGATGCGGAAGCTTTTATAGAAAGCTTTTCTGCGCGCAGGACCAATGCGAGCTCATCTAGAGGGTTGCATACGGAAGTTTTGCGTACGGAAGTTTCAGAGAGTTGAGCTTGGCTACGGAAAGTGTAGTACCAAATGATGACTTCGAAAGACCGATAAACTTTGGAAAATTTGCTACTGTAAGTTAACATGCATTGCAAATGAACTCAATCATTTCAAAGTCTAAGATTGGCTACTTGGCTTCAGGTTTTTTAGAACGTAGCTTTATCGACGAATACTTAGGAATCGGCATAGCAAGATACACAGTTGATATTAGACGTCTGTCCTTGGTGTTTTTGTTGTGTCCTGCCCTAATTACACGCAGATGAACCATGTGCCATGGAGAACTAAATCAATTTTTTTATTGTAACGACTGTAAAACACGACGGTAGTCTAGTGCTGAGATATAAAAAACGGGTGATTCCAAAGAAAATAAGCTGAAGTGAGGTGGTGTTGTGTTTAACGTACTCCACAAAATAGTCGCATGTATGATGTTGCTAGTTAACATTAATACTAAAAAAGTGGCATCATTAAAGAATTCTCGATGTTATTAATAATGTAAAATGCGCGGAAAAACAGGCAAAACGAGTAAATGATTAGCAACGAAGTGTTAGAAGCACGTGGTATATTGCAGTATATACGCAGTACAGTGTGTCTAGTAAGCACGCAGTGCATTGCTTTGTATTAGACACTTTTTATGCGTATTCTTGTGTACTGACGTGAAACACAAGTGTACTGTAATGACCAACGGTGTCAAGATTAAAGCTGCCTTTGCTTTCAGTAAGAGCGAAATAGAGCAGCTACGGCAATGTGCTACTTATATGGCGACATTTTATATCTACTGCTGTCATATGTTTGTAACTGGACTTTCGCCTTTACGATGTAGGAAATTTTTGATCAGCAAAACCACAAAACTTCTTTACAACGTTTTCCATTCTGTCTGTGCAATTGCTTCGCATATGCATTACAAAGGAAGGACAGAGATGCCTGGTCGTGTTTCAAGCTTGTCTAACTGATTACAGTCTGTTTCTTTTAAATATGTGGCGCAGAAGATGGCATGCAAGTAACTATGTTACAAGTAGTACAAAACGACAGCTGAACGAGGCTTATGAGGCAGACAAGCTGATCGCCATCTCCACAACTCCCGCATCTCTGCCTCACATTTTTTTATTTTATTTATTTAGTACATACTGCAGACCCTTAGGTCCAAGCAGGTGGGCAGTTTCATTACGACATGGTTGACATAGAAGTGACATAGCAATTTGTTTAGGGTTGTTGTGGGATACAGTCATAGTAAATACAAGGTGACATGGAAGAACTATTTCATAAATCATGCGAATAACGGCGTACTGAAGAAAAGAAGGGATAACACATGGCAATACTACATAATATTTGGAATTACAGAAGGAATAAACACAATAATAAATACATAAACACAATAATAAATAGAAAACAACAATTCAAACATTTTCGCTATTGCGGGCAAAAATTGAAAAAAAAGCACTGGAATCAAAATATGTGGAAACTGAAATGGTGAGACAATGAAATTTTCGTGTGGAAGGAACGGTGAATGTGAAGGAGGAATTAATACTAAGGGGATGCCTGAGTTATTTCGTTCCAATCTGTGACCGTGCGTGGAAAATACGAGTATTTATAAGCGTCTGTTTTGCAAAAATAAGGTGTCAATGATTTGGCGTGATGATGCCTTGTGGGTCTGGTTGATAGGGGTGTCAGATACGGAGATGGGTCAATGGCAAGTTTGCGCTTGAGAAGAAGGGAAAGCAGGTCCATTCTAATCTGCTTTCGGCGCGCGCTAAGAAGGGGAATGTTGTTGCTTTTCATTATTTCAGATGGAGAATCAACTCGTGAGTACTTATCGAAAATGAACCGGACTGCTTTCCTTTGTATTCGTTCGAGAGACTTGATGTTTTTTTGAGTGTATGGGTCCCATACTGCACTGGCATATTCTAATTTTGGTCTGATTAAAGAATAATAGGACAATAATTTAACATTACTTGGGGCGTCGCGAAGTTTATGTTTTAGAAAGCAGAGCTTCCTGAACGCAGATGAGCAAATGATATTGACATGTGTATTCCAGGATAATGTAGTTGTTATTGTAACACCCAAGTATTTATAATTGTCGACTTGCCTAAGTGGCAAAGAACCAAGTGTGTAAGTAAAATGCAGGGGTGTTTTTTTACGCGTAATAGGGAGGAGTACGGTTTTATCGGCGTTGAGCACCATTCCCCATCTTTCACACCACTGAAATACATTATTTAAATTGTTATTTAACTCAACTTGGTCGTCGGGGCAAAAGATTTCTTGAACAATACGCAGTCGTCAGCAAATAATCGGATTCGAACACCACGGGTTACTACGTCAACTATATCATTAATATAAACCAAGAAAAGCAGGGGGCCTAACACACTGCCCTGGGGCACCCCTGAAGTAACTGGCAAACTTTCGGAAAGTTGACCTCCAATGTCAGTATATTGCTTCCTGTTCGTAAGGTACGCAGAAATCCATCTGATGAAGTGTTCAGGGATGCCAAGGATTCTAAGCTTCATAATTAGTTTATCATGCGGAACTTTGTCAAAAGCTTTGCTAAAATCAAGAAATATTACGTCTACTTGGCTGTTAGAATCAAGAGATGAAGCGAACGAATGAACTACCGTTATTAGTTGGGTAATCGTTGAATACCCTTTCCGAAAGCCATGTTGATGTTCTGTTAGCGCAGCGTTATTTTCCAGAATTTCACGCACACAATTAGCTATAATATGTTCTACAAGCTTGCAGCATTGGGATGTTAGTGAAATTGGACGATAATTTTGTATAAGTGACCTGTCACCTTTCTTGAACACAGGGACTACCCTGGCAGTCTTCCAGTCGTTTGGCAATTCTGCAGTCATGAGTGAGACACGGAACAAAATGACAAGAAATTTGGCAAGAAGCTCGGCATAGCGCTTCAGAAATATGTTAGGGATTTCATCGGGACCACAAGAACTCTTTGTTTTCAAGTTGAGTAGCATATTGAATACACCAGCATATGATACAAAACTCACATCTAATATTTGGGGCAATATGCCGTCACATGCGCATTCAGTTTCACCGGAGAATACACTCTGGAAATATTCGTTAAAGTGTTGAGCTATATCACCCCGATCTGTCACTGGCCTCCCGTCAACTGATATTTGGGTAACTGGTTTCTTAGTTTCTTTTATGTACTGCCAAAACTTATCAGGATCGTTTTTAATGAAGTTAGGAAGCGATATCTTAAAATAATAATCTTTTGCTGCGTGAAGTGCACGCGCAAGGTCGTCCTGCATCTGCCTTATGTTATTGTTCTGCGCATGCTTCTTTTTAAATCTCTTTATCTTACGTTTTAGTTGAATGATGTTGCGATTCATCCAAGGCGTATGCTTTTTAACTTTCTTTAGTCTGTTGGGGACAAAATTATCTAGGCAATAGTGGCACATATCCTTAAACTTCTTCCAAAGAAATTGAGCATGGTTGCCATCGAAATCACCAGACAGTTTTGCATGTAATCAATAATGCCTGCGTCATTAGCACGAGAAAAATCTTTAAAGGAATGCGTAGAGACATGCTTATACTTTTGTAGTGGTTGAAGTGGTATCGATATGTTTACGAGATGGTGATCAGAGAGCCCTGGTTCCACTTCGACAGTGTAATCAGAAAAATCACGACTGATGAAAGCCAAATCTAACACCGAGCTAGATGTATTTTGTACACGAGTTGGTTCATGGACTACCTGCATTAAATTATACCTTACATTATGTCGACATAATGTCAACATGTTTAGTATATGAACTATTAGCCGCAAGGCCTTGCCAACCTACTCCCAGCAGGTTAAAATCACCGAGAAGAACAATTTTCTTATTCTCGTGTATTGACATTTCATTATGAAGCGTCTCTAGCACATCCGTTGTGGCATCCGGAGGTCTATAAAATGCGTACAACACAAAACTCTGACCCAACAAGAGATTTTCCACACGCAGGGCTTTCAACGCCGACTACGGTCGTCCAATAAAACCGCCGGGACACCATGTTTGACTAGATCGCCACAACCACCGCCTCTAGCTTGCCGATCTTTACGGAATACTGTATAAGATGGGGGAAAAAATGTCGTTATCGCCTATCTCCTCATTCAGCCAGGTTTCTGTTAAAACAGTTACATGAGGATCATACTGTAGCAGCAAAATTTCTAAGGACTCGGTTTTGTTTTGACACTGCGGGCGTTTACATTCAATATTCTGACTCGTTTACGAGCATCACAGGCATCGTGTCAGTCGCGAGATAATGTCGAGGTATTATCCCGCTGTCCTTCGACGTGCGTGGACTGTACGGTTTTTACAGCTTCACACGTTGTTTCAGTGTATCATCCCAAAAAAAGTACTGTTTATCAATTCTTAGTCTGTCGTGAATAAGCGACACCTTCTTCCCGAGTGTGCTTTTCATTCTTCGCACTTTCCCAGAGTAGTTTTCGTTTCTTAATGTTGAGGCGAATAGTCATTCTGGACGAATATTGTGCTGCCTTTTAACTTTTTATATTGGCGAAGACTGACTTTGTTTCGTTGAAGTCTTGGAGGTAATTATCACTGGTCGCTTGCCTTTGCGATCCCAAGTCGATCAATGCGGCCAATGGAATTACATTTCACGCCAAGTTTATCTTCAAAAACGTCTTTTACTACTTTATCTTTTAGTGAACTTTCCTGTTTCATCGGATGATTCGGGTATTCGTGAACTATCAAATTAGATCGTCTACTTCGGTCCTCCAGATCTGTGAGCTTTTTTGCTTGAAAACTTACTATATGCTCTACGGACTGTAGTGCTGGCCTGCACTTTATAAGCTTGATCTGAAGGAACGGAGGGTTCAGAGCTATGTTCATAGACTTTATCGTGCAGCCTTTCTATCATCTTTTTCATGTCTGCTATTTCTACTTTTAATTCACTTAAGCCACATTGCAAGGCCTTCTGGCCCTCAAGCAGCACTTCAAAAAGTTCTTTTTGTGTAGGTCCAGGGTTTAGTTCCACATCGCCACACAACAACAACTTGAGCATAAACACACAGTCATAGGCAATGCTATAGCACACCTAGAGACTACAATTAACTCACACCTAATTACTGACATTCATAACTTCACCAAAATGGTAATAGCTGCGTTATACTTGAAGTAAATTAACGTAAAAATCAATAGAACATCGCATTGCCTAATGGTCGTACAGCGTACATAATATTATTTTACACTATAACTAACGGAAGGATATAATTAGGAGAGCCATGTGTACTTCGCTGATCGTGGAGCGCGCATACATCGTACGTCGCTTACGCATGTACTAAAGTAAACATCATCCTAAAAACTCACAGGGTCCACTAGGGTAGCGGTTTGGGCTTGTTGGTTTGGCATGACACAGGTTGAAAGCGCAAAAGACGAAGACAGAGAAGAGGCTTGACACACACGAGCGCTGACTTACAACAGTATTTTATTCGGAACCAAGCAACCACTTATATATATAGCTCAAAAGCCGTGACACATCACGTGTGCGCTGTCGGCACAAAATTCATCTCACGACGCAAGAAACGTAACTCTTTCCTAGAAAGAGCTATAGACGGTTGTGATACACATGCGTCACCTAATCTATCAATTAACTCCGCCTCAATGATCTCGCGGGTTAGCCGATTTCTATTTCCGCTCACAACTGAACACTCGTCGTAAGACGGGTCACACGTGGTCATAACAGTGCAAGATCTACAGTGCGCATCTAAAAACCCCGCTCTTATCTCGGGTACGTTGTAACGATGCTCCCGGAGCCTATCATTAAGGCATCGTCCACTTTCGCCAACATAATAGCTACCACAAGTCAAAGGCAGTTTACAAAGTATGCCTTTTGCGCAGTCAACGAAAGAAGTTTTATGCTTGTTATCGCACTCGCTATTCTTGGGGGCACACACGCTAGTCAATATGCACAAAGATCGCAGTTTATCTGGCGCAGAAAAAACAACTCTAACACTTGCACGTTCACCAATACGTTTTAGACGGTGTGGAAACCGTGAATGTACGGAATAACTGCTACTTTACTTTTGGAAGGCGGAGAAATGGTTCTTATCGGTGCCATATGGTTCAGAAGGCCTTCCGCAACGCTAACGAGTACATGCGAGGGATACCCAGCACCCCTGAGGCGAAGAACCTGCTCATAGAAACTGTCACTCATGAGCTCGGGGGAAGACCTACGCAAAGCATTGGACAGACATAACTTCGCAATACCCCTTTTTACCAGCTTCGAGTGTGCCGAGTGTATCACAACCGTCTATTGCTCTCTCTAGGAAAGAGTTATGTTTCTTGCGTCGTGAGATGAATTTTGTGCCGACAGCGCACACCTGATGTGTCACGGTTTTTGAGCTATATATGTGGGTTGCTTGGTTCCGAATAAAATACTGTTGTAAGCCAGCGCTCGTGTGTGTCAAGCCTCTTCTCTGTCTTCGTCTTCTGCGCTTTCAACCTGTGTCACAGGGTCCCTTATTCATTCACCTAAGACGGGTCGAAGGCCATCTTTTTCTTCTCAGTCGATATATTGATCCTGCCCCGCCACCCTGCGATAGCATTGTGCACCTAGCGTGGTTTAGCATTGCCTCTAGGATCGGAGACACTTCACCTCATTTTACACTGCCTCCGTGATCTGCCTACTTCTGACCGAGCTACGATGTCATGTGATGACCGCACCATGTGACGTCACCCCAAAATTTGTGAAGTCATGATGACATCATAAACTTTGAATATCTGACATCATGATGACGTCATATGGTGACGTCACTTCGTGATGATGATTTTTTGCATCACTCGTCCCCGACGTCGCAGGACGCGAGACGCTATCGACGCGGGACGTCGACGGTCAAAAACTGCCTGTGGAGACGCTTCTTTGTCGCGATGTTGGTGGCATTTCTGTTCGCCATGCTGTTTTCCCTGCAGTAGTACTCTTTATGTGGCGAAGCCATACCAAAAACAGAATTTGACTTCGGACGGACACCGGCGTTCGAAGACGTGCTTTAGAACACTTCGAAGAAGCCATACCTTGGGGCTGTAACCACGAGGAAAATGAGAGCAAATATGTAAAAATAAGTAAATAAACCGAAGATAAAACAAACGCGACGTGCATACCCGTTAGCATTTGAATAGGCGCGGTTAGTGCGCGACATATTTTTTTGTGGAATGTAGCCAACCTAACAGTTACTGTAACTAACTTCATCTGCTTTTGCGTCCTCCTTTTTATCAATTTGTCCTAGGAGAAATTTCTAAGCCACCGAAAGGAAATACACCCTTAAGCATTCATCGTGTCGGAGTCAATAAAAATGTGTACGCAAATGTTGTATTGCACACGTCGTAATTCTAGTCTATTTAGCGGTAACTGAGTTCAATCTAACACTTTTTTTTGTAACGCGAACGTTGTAATGCTTTTTACAGCAAAAAAATGATCTTTCTCTCAGTCTCCCGTCGATTTCCGCTCCACGTAGGCTACGACTTCGCTGGACATGGCGGCATTGGGCCTGCTCGGTTCAGGCAGACCATGCAACCGTTTCTGATGCGTTTATGATTCGCGCTTAGCAGTGGGACGCCGCAGCCTGTTGTGACGTATATTTAGCGTAAGAGGGAAAGAGACGTGATGTACTGAACCGCGATTATGAAGGGCATAACGATCAAGATCTACCCTGAAATGTTGATACAGTCAACGATCTTTTCAGCACGCGTCATGCATAGATCGACGAGTCTATTGCCAGAGCAGCGGGGGGGGGCAAAAGAGAGGAGACGCCTCACTGTCGCGACCGCCGGGCGGCCACATCGTAAACGTCTTCAGCAACCGCCCGTGAGTGAAAAATGAAGACCTCCCGGACAAGACGGCTTCAACTCACGACAGAGTGCGGCACGGCACTCCGAGAACCGCTGGAGAAGGAACAGACCAGGGAAAAGGAGGAGAAATGGCGGGTGTTGTAGCGCGTACGGGTGCGACACTGTGGCGCCGCAATTTGCACTCCTCTCATCTCTCTCCGTCCCTGATTTCAAAACGTTAGCAACGCTACGCTTCTGGCGACTTCCATGCGGCACTGCGCTGCTCGGGTCATCTGTCTCGAAAAAAAAAAAGTGTCGCTGTCCTTGCAATTGCCTGTGAGAAGTCTAAGAACAAAGAGGTCCTGTGGAAGGAAGAGAGAGAGAGAAGAGAGGATGGCAACGGTCTGAAAAGTAGGAAGAATCAGAAGGCGAGGTGCTTTAGCAGTGAAACGCGCATGCTTTTTTTTTCGGAAAAGTGGCTCAGTGCGAACCTAAATGTAGAAACTGTATACATTCAAAATAACAGACAGAATACTGGTCGGCATGACTGAAGGACAGACTGAAGAGGAAGATAAACGGAGGGAAAAAGGAGCTACGCTGATCAACTTTTCATTCTTGAGTAACGGGACTCTGAAGCGAGATACAAAGAACCCTGGCTGGCTCCGCAAAATTGTCCCGAGGGCAAATGGACGTCTTAGAGAAGGCGCGGGGACGGCGAGAGAGAGAGAATTTGGAAGAAAGAAAGAAAGAAAGAAAGAAAGAAAGAAAGAAAGAAAGAAAGAAAGAAAGAAAGAAAGAAAGAAAGAAAGAAAGAAAGAAAGAAAGAAAGAAAGAAAGAAAGAAAGAAAGAAAGAAAGAAAGACTGCAGACGGGAATAAGACGACTGGCGTGGAGGAAAAGGAGGGGTTCGGAGGAGGATGTGACGAGTACGTAAAAGAGAGCCGCGCTTTGCAGGCAACGAAAAAGCAGTGGCAGCAGTCGTGCCGCCGCGGCTTTTGGTGCTTCCTCTTTTGTTCTCGAGGAAAAACCTCCTTAACAGATTCTTCAGAAAGAGCTGCGCCAGCGCTCTTTTCGAAGGCACACGCGTTGAATAAGATGTAAGTGAGAGGAACCGTGAAGAAGTAGCTGCGTGCCTCTCTTCCAACTGGTGGATGTATCTTCGCATTTATATTCTCCTTCTCTTGCTCTTCATCCCCTATCACAGTTCTTCTTCTTTGGCTCGAGCAGGTCCTCTCGTGGTACGTCGCCTCTCAAAGAATCGCGGCTCCGCGAAAACTACGCGAGCCATAAAGGACCTCCGGCGCCACTCGAATATTCTCGCTCTTCCTGTACTCTCGGATCGGAGATGGCAGTCTAAAAACCAGCGTCAACTCTTCTTCAGTGTAAGAAGATGAAGAGAAGAAAATATGTGGGGGAGGAGAGGGGACCGAAAGGAGGAAACTGGAGAATAGGGATACGCGTGCGTGAGGACGAAGAGGAAGAACATAATGCCGCGTTATGAAAACATATGATAGCTCGAAGGAGTGAAGGCGAGACAAGACACGCAAAGAAAGATAGAGTGCGGAAACGGGCATGACTGATCTGACAGCGGTGAGGCGCTCGTTACGAGGCCGATAGCGCAATGGCGTGCTCGCAGGAAGACAAAGGACCCTCGACATGCATATCTCGTTTCGGAGTTGCTTTTCTCTTCGAATGCTGGCTGTGTGAGAAATTCTTACTTTGTTACGGAGCTGGATTTAGTTTTCAGGCAGCGATTTGTCTCGTAGAAAACATGGCGCGTGACACGATTTGGCGGAACGCACATCAGAAAAGAATCCAGAACTGCTCCTCGGGAGAGAAGAGGAAGCCGCTGAGCTGAAGCAGTGGAGTAGCATCGCGAACTCAGCTTCTATCACGAGCACTTGCGCTAAATGGCTCGCCATAAACTCTCTCAGGAGAAGCAGCAAGAGCTGCCTCAAGTGGGGGCGGGTGAGTTATAACTCGAGACAGCTGGAAACCAATAAGCAATAACGGTCTCCGAAAAACCCTTCCCTTCCAAACTTCAACATCACCCGGCCTCGTAGCGTGATTGAAGTCTGTGCTAACGTAGTTTGGAAAGAGAGAGGGTCGAAGGAAAATTACTCCTAGAGAGGAAACACTTCTCTCGAGACGTATCAAGCATACGAACGAGGTGAAGTGTGGGGCCAATCGAGGGGTGAGAGTTTATTTCGCTAATGGCCCACATTTCGATACTGCTCCCGGCGCGTTTAGAAAGCTTATCCAGCCGCTCTGGACGTGGTGAGCCTTTTGCCTTAGGGGTAACAAGAAGTATAGATGAGAGGGAAAAAATATTGACCCTTGGGGTCACAACCGCTTCATGCGGATCGGTTTTATTCCTGGACCCCGGACATATCGGGTAAATTACGATGCTTTCAGTGTGTTTGCTAATATACACAAGTTAGGCTGGAGTGACGGGAAAGAAGGGTCAACGGTGCGCTTAATTTAGCACTAAGCTTCAACTTCGGCCTCGAACGAGCCTAACCAAAACAGTGTCGATCTGTACAATCGTGGCATAGAAAAAAAAAAGAAAGCTTGTCGCACAAAGCACGCTGTCGCAGATATTCGCAGCTTTGTGAGAGATAAGCGTTATGCGATCTCTAAAAAACTATTCATGGTGAGTCTGCTTAATACGGGGTGAAACAGTTACGCAGATAGAAATCAGTGACGGGAAACGTGTGGAAGCCGGTTTGCCTCCAGCTTCCACACTTTAGCAAATCGGACAAGCGTCCGGTTTGCTACCCCACACTGGCTGTGAGAGAATTAGGAATAGAAAGAGGGAAAGAAAGAGCACCGCGTGCGGATGAAAAACGCGCAGGAGTACGATTGGTTGGTAGGGCCGTTTTCTTGTTTCTTTTTCTTAAAGTTAAAGTGCGCAGCACTTTAGGGGCCCGGCTTGGTGTCTATTCACCGCCTCACGTCGCAGGGTCATGCAGTGGTCAATACAGGCCTAAAGCAAGGCTAAGAATGCGCTAAACTAGTGCAAAATAAACTAATAAGGTCTAAGATAATATAAACTACAGAAATAACAAAAATTAATCGCAATAATTTACCTACAATCGCGAAAAACGCTTCTGAAACATGCGGCTGATGCCCGCACCACGCAAGACAGGGCGCCACCGCTTCAGCAAGCGCGCGATTGCCAAAGGGATTACTGGGTTGTCCGTGCCACGCACTTCCTGAGGTTTCATGGTAGTGGAACTGCATTAGGCGCAGGATTTAGAACCACGCCAAGACCTACACAAGAACGACAATAGCGCAGGATTTTTTAAAAGTGGAACGCTGAAATATTACTCTAATCAGAGCCTCAAGAGAACAAGGCATCTAATTGTAAATCAAGCGAAGAAATTGATTTATACAATGCCAGCCACAATTGAGGCATCATGTGGTGCTTTTTTCTTAATGTCAATTTTTCGACGAAATTGTTTTCGAAATATCTCTGTTATATGAGAAATATCTTCCAAGAAAGCAATCAATTAAATATACGCATATCCTTAGCCATGGCCTACGGAATGAGCTTATATTTCAACACTGCTCGTTGAGCACGAGTAATTACTGCTGCAGACGTCTCGTTTTCAGGACATAGCGAACACCTATTGTGAAAGTGGTGATTATCACTGGAAGCGGATATGATAGTTTTGCAAGAGAAATAAGTGCGAACGCGGCTGTGTTTCCCGCCTAAATCTTGTTTAATTTCTCAGACGGGGCACAAGAAATGCAGCCTGCATTATATCAACCTTGAATGATGGATTGCCTCGGAATTCCGCCTTTCCTATATCAAAATACGTTTCCTTCGTGGACATAAACTGAGCATGGTGAATGGCCTTTGCAAAATTTCAATGTAAGCAGTAAAAGTTTGGTTGGTCGTTTGAGATTGTGTACCAGTAGAACGTTTGAAAGTCTGCCTCGTGGCCGGTTGAGCAGAGGCGAGAAGGAGGAGAGAGGGGCAAAGACGTTGTACAATGGTGAAGCGTATTTTTCTCCCCGGTCTCCAGTCGCTTTCCACGCACTTTCTTTTTAAATTTTATTTCAAAATGCTGCATCCCACTTTTCGCGTACAGCCTGTGGTTGGGTTTGCGCGCTGGCGAGCCCAGTTGCATAAAACCCAGCGGGGCGCATAAATCACAGTCCTCAGTATCCATACTCGAAAAATGCGGCTTCGCGCCCAAGGCAGCCATCGTCTTTAGCCACTCCATCTTAAAGGAAAAGAAAACAAACAAACAAACAAACAAAAAACAACACACAGCGATAAATTCACGTGGTGCTGCGCCGAAGCCGAAGCTTGCTTTATGCAAGGCCTACACCAAGCCGAAGTTTCGCACTCTGCCTCCATTGCTGTATAGCATAGCTTTTTTTTTTTTTTGTTCAAGCAATCGCTCCGTACTGGAAGTCGTGCGAGCAGGATTTCACGAACAGTGCCGCATTTTTCGTTCTGAAAACTTGAAAACTGTCGAGCACTGCCAACAGCGACCCCAGTTCTCACGTTCAACTTTTACATCATTTTTCTTTTCTAGTGTGCGTGAGGCATCGGCAATAAAACAAGTGCTATCAAAGTTCCTCTTCTCCGCGGGATTTAGAACCCTGTGCGCTTTCGTTCGCGCAAAACTAACATACAGAATGAAGCAGTCTCATAATGCTGCGTATATAAATGAAAGGAAATGGTACTGCAGGGTGCATCAGGAAACGCATTTGCGGCTACGCTGCCACCTTTATGGCATGAACCTTACTTTATAAAGATTTTGGAGCGGAAGACTTCCGTTTTCATCCTTGCTCAAGCACCACACTTACCGGGTGCGATTGCACGTGGAATCGTATGCGGAGGTCCGTTTCGCATTTCCCACTCATGCCCCTGAATTATGCGCAGCGATAAACTTCCTTCGTGTTGCCGGTAGGATGTTGTTTTTTTGTTATGCCCGACTCGATTGAAATGAAGTAATAAAAAATACACTTTTGTAAACGCTGAAACAGATGCGATTGCACGATTTTGCATCGTTATGGTTTAAAATTTAACAGGCATAATGTACGTTCTAGGAGGATTATTTCTTTCGTTCGTTTTTGCTCACGCAGCAAATAATGCATATGGAGATGGGTGCACTTGTTGTCGTTAAACGAACTTGGTGTCCTTGTGCCTAATTTACGTCGGTAATTTTCCAGCCACGCTACACTTTAAAAGTAAACAGAGGAAGAGTGTGTCGTTACTGTTTTTCTCTCCAGCAGCTTCTGGCAGTTATTACGACGCTTTGATATGAAATACGCAGGTGAGAATGTTCCCGTTCTCATTTTCATGCTGCCACTGTTCTCCGGGTACAAAAATTCTGGAGCAATGTTTTGAGCTTATTTATCTATAATATTGTGGGTCAGAATTATCGAAGCTTTTTGCTCATAACTCCTCTTTGCCATCTGCTAGCCACCATTCACTAACGATAAGCAGAAGAACCGACATTTGGGCGAGTTGGATTGCGTTAAACATGATGAGTGGTTTTCAGCGCAAACGACGAATACACAGAGAAGAAGGAACACGAACACCAGCGCTGTCTCCCAACTAACTTTATTAGCAACGAAATCACACATTTTATAGCACAACCTATCCCACGTGGGCCATATCCAATGCCACATCCGTCAGTAAATTCTTGGTGGACCCCGGCATAAAACACTTTCGTGTCAAAAATATTAAGTTACAATTTTAATCACGTGCGTGACGTCAGATAGCGGATTTCCTTGTCTAACACATGAAGGGACGGAACGCTTGCACACTGCTCGCCTATTTGGTAGATAATAAAGGCCTCGAGAATCTCTCGCGCGCGCCTTTGACGATAACGTTTTAGGAGGATGGCGTCAGACAGGCTTGGGGTTCACTCATGCCTGGACAATGTGTGGAAAAAACTAGCCCCTCTTTCATCTCATCCAAATGCTTTCGAGGACCAATCGCGCATCTTCTGGGCTCCGCTTAAGAAGGCGCCACTACCTCATAAAGAGAAGGCTACGCGTGAGTCACAAACACGCCATGTGCGGATCGGCAGTCCCAACCACAGATCTCGCTAGACTTCATAGAAAATAACGGACTTCATGTGCACATAGATGATGCATCAGCGTTTTATGCTACAGATGAAACGTCCAAATTAAGTCAAAAGATCCTCAAATAACAGGGGTAACTGATGTCTGCTTTCACATACAGCGGAAGGGAGGGATGCGATCATTAGTAAAAGGAAAAAAAAAACCACAGATGTAGCATTCAGGGGTTATTTTTTGTGCTATTTTATGAGGAAAGGGAAAGAGAAAGAGAAAGCGAAGTTGATCTGTACCTTTAGCTTCCATTGGTGGTGGTTGTTAGCTGAACATGAGCAACGTGAGCGAGCTAAATGTGCCGCCATTGAACTTAGAAGTATTGAAACGCACAACGTATATATATGGAGAGTAGCTGGCATTAGCTGACGCAGCTTTGCAGCTTATACCCCTGTCACACGGGCACCCGTGAACTCCACTTAACTCCGTCGCCTTTACGTCAAGGGACATGCGGTCTGTGTCACAAGGTCTCCCTTACGCCAGGGAAGTTAAACGGCGTGTTTCGCTAAAAGAGTTCGGCGATCTCCATTAGCGGCGGAATGAAGTACTTTCGTCCCCACTAATCCGTAGTCACGGATACACCGCAAACACAAAACAGCCGCAGTCAACACAATAATGAATTTTATCAACATTGAAAGTTCTTTTACTGCATAATCCATTCATTACGTGCGTTTGACGAAAAAAACGATAGCAAGAAACTAATGCTATACGAAGTGAGGCTCGCCAATGGATACTCTCAGTTTGAACAGCGCTCGTGTTGCAAAGGCGGCCGAAGCAGCGAAGGGTACTAGCGTGCTTCAAGTGTCGAGCTGTGGCACTTGATAGTTCGCGCTCATCTTCTGTTTGTTCGTTTAGCGGCGCCCCTTGAGCTCGAGTGACTTTCGTACGCTCCGTAACACGAGCGCGGACATCCCGGTGAAAGCTTGAAACATCCCTCTTCTCCTCACTCCGAGAAAACCGCGCGAGCAGACAGCGGAAGGGCAAGGTTCTCCCTGCGCAAATAAAAGAAGCAGCGAGCGAGCTCGCCGACGACTTTTAAATGCACCCGTCGCGCTCCTAGCGCCATCTCGCTGGTAATGAAGAAACGCTTATAAGCGCCTGCCGTCTCTGAGTCCGTCCAGCGGTAAAGGGTGTGTTTATAACGCTCGCCGTTAGCTACGTGGAGGATCTGCGTTTCGTGGCGTAGTGGTTAGCGCCACTCGCTGCGGAGCGAGAGGTCACTGGTTCGATTCCGCGCTTCGGAAGCATTTTTCTGAATTATTTTTTCGGGGGGCTTGTGTATATATTGTAAGCACATTTATCGTACTTCATCGTTCTCACTTGTACATAACCATCATCATCGCCATTGGGTTGGTTGCTGTTCTGAGCCGAGGCAGACATCGCGGAATAAACGCTGCTGCTGGCCCAAGCGAAAGGAGCGCCAGCGACTAATAGCTTATTTAGAGGAGCCGCTATAGTCGCGAAGTTGCGTATAAAGCGGCGAAAGTATGACGCCAGGCCAAGAAAACTGCGCAACGTCTTTTGGGTGGAAGGCCGAGGAAACTGCAATACAGCGGCTATCTTGTCGGGATCTGGCCGGACTCCGTCTTTGGAAACGACGTGACCGAGGACTTTTATACTTTTGCTGGCAAACATGCACTTTTTGGTATTTATCTGAAGGCCAGCGTTTGAAAGGCACTGAAGTACCTCGTCTAATCGTTGAAGGTGTTGGGCAAAGGTAGATGAAAACACAACAATATCATCTAAATAACAGAGGCAGGTCTTCCATTTTAGGCCACGAAGAACAGTATCTATCATGCGCTCAAATGTTGCCGGAGCGTTGCACAGGCCAAATGGCATTACGTTAAATTCGTAGAGCCCATCCGGCGTAGCAAAGGCGGTTTTCTCTTTGTCAGCCTCATTCATAGGGATTTGCCAATACCCCGATCGTAGGTCAAGGCTGGAAAAATACTGCGCTCCTTGTAGTGTGTCCAAGGCGTCATCTATTCGAGGCATAGGATATACATCCTTGCGCGTGATCTTATTTAGCGCTCGATAATCAACGCAGAAACGAACGGAGCCATCTTTTTCTTCACTAAGACGACCGGAGAAGCCCAGGAACTGGAAGATGGCCGTATTATCTTGCGTGATAGCATATCATCAACTTGTTCTTCAATGACGTTTCTTTCCGATTGTGAGACACGATAAGGCCGACGGCGTATAACACCAGAACCATCCGTTTCAATGCGGTGTACGGCCACGGGAGTCTGACTCAGTGTCGTGGCACAGCTATCGAAGCAGGCCTTATGCTTAGCTAAAAGCGCCAATAACGCTGTGGATTGTGCAGAGGTCAGATCGGAGCCGATTACTGCTCGGAAAGGGGAAGAACTCGCACCTGACGTGGGTACTGACGATGAAGACGGGCAAAGTGCTGCAATGGAGGTCAGTGGAGATGCGTCTATCGTCGCTACAGTCATCCCCTTGGGCAACATCATAGATTCTGCAGTTGTGTTGCAAATGGGCAGAAGCGCGCGGCCATGGGACAACCGGAGGAGACAGGGGCGACGAGAATTCCACGAGAGGTGCAGCGAGGAGCAGGGGCAACTAGGGCGTCACCATCGGCTACTTGGCTAGATGCAACAGCTACCACGTGTTCATGACCAGGGCGCAAAACACAGTCTTCAGCGACAGCCAAGTTGAAGATCAATGAAGGCGGGGCTGACACAGATGCATTCGATGTATCCGTGATGTGAACGACGTGTTCTTTACATGATATGACAGCGGAGGCAGAATGTAGGAAGTCCCAACCCAGGATAAGTTCATGAACGCACGTGCGTAGCACAATCATCTCGATGTGGTGACGTATGCCGTCGATGAAAACGCGAGCCGTACACTGTCCATCAGGTTGTATGAGTACGTTATTTGCGCCACGCAACACAGGTCCCACATAAGGTGTTCTGACTTTACGGAGCCGCGAGCACAAGTCACTACGTATAACAGAAGTAGCGGCACCGGTATCAACAAGCGCTTGCACAGGAACACCTTCAATAGTCACTGACAACAGGTTAGCCGGGGAAACGGGAGGCATTTTTGATGATCGACGGGACGCAGTTTTCCCTCCAAAAACTGCAATCCTTAGTTTTCCGAATGTGGTTCAAGAGTGCGGGAGAGGGGGCGAAGCGGCGATGCCGAGCGGCGGTAGGGTGATGGAGAGCGTCGTCTGGAGGAGCGGTAGTCCTGATGTTGACGCGGGGACGCTGGAGGAGACGGAGACCGGTACTGCGTGAATGGGTAGGAGTCTGGACCATAATGATCGGGTCTTCGAAACCGGTCCCGCTCGAACTCAGCATAGCCTCGTCGTTCATCCTGCTGGCGGCGACGGCAGTAACGAGATATGTGGCCTCGGATACCGCAGTAAAAACAAACAGGACGAGACGGACGCCACTGAGGAGACGAGGGTGGAGCAGGTACCGCACCTCGCACAGAAGCCAAATGGCCACAAGTAATGTCAGCAGGCCCAGATGTGACCGCAGCAGGCGGAATTGCAGCTATATCGGCATATGTGGGCATCAGTGTTTGAGCAACTGATGCTGTCGGTGTCGTCAGGGAGGCCACATCAGCGTATGTGGGCAGCGGGCGTGATGGTGGAGCGACCGGCGCTGTCGGTGTTGTCATGGCCGCCAACTCCTGCTTCACAAGATTCCGCAGGTCGAACGGTGCGGGTGGAGTTGAGACGGCAGTGGACCGCTGCTGTTCCAGGTCTCGAAGTTCTTCACGGATGATGGCGCGGATAAGAGCTTTCAATCAGAGGGAGGCATAAGGCGAGGATCGCTGTCTTGTTGAAGGCGGAGGGACTGCAATTGGTCAAGGCGTTGGCATGTGAAATGATGTTTTCAACCGTAGTTGGATTGTTAACAGCCAAGGCGTTGAACGCAATCGTGCCAATTCCTTTAAGGATGTGGCGAACGCGCTCGGCTTCCGTCATATCGCTGTTCGCACGGCGACAGAGGGCCAAAACATCCTCGATATATGAAGTGTATGTCTCGTGTGAAAGTTGAACCCGCGTAGCCAGCTTCTGTTTGGCGGTTTCGGAACGACCTGACGAGCATCCGAAGATTTGTCGCAGCTTGGTGGCAAAGGTCAACCAATCGACGAAGTCAGTTTCGTGGTTGAAATACCACGTTTTGGCAACGCCGGTCAGGTAGAATGGGAGATAGCTCAATTTCTCCGCTTCGGTCCACCGATTGGCTGAACCCACACGGTTGTAAAGGTCGAGCCAGTCCTCGACGTCGTCACCGCGGAGACCAGCGAATACGGGTGGTTCGCGCTGAGGGCTGGGTGACAGTGGACGAAGGGAGGGCAGCCGCAGGCATCGGCGCGGTAGGGTTAGGGCTAGGTGTTGGTTCCGTTGTCTGCATAGCTGTGGGGGTGGCCGGGCGCAAGCGGCGACCGGATCGTAGCTCCAGGTGGGACACGAACGTAGGAGGACGTCGGGATCTTGACCCACCTCCACCACTCTGAAAGACGCAGGAAGACTTCACCAGGCAGGGCCAGCAGCAGCGTTTATTCCGCGATGTCTGCCTCGGCTCAGAACAGCAACCAACCCAATGGCGATGATGATGGTTATGTACAAGTGAGAACGATGAAGTACGATAAATGTGCTTACAATATATATATACATGCTTATACATATACGGCGCATGACGGCGGCGATGGCGACGGCAAAATCCAGCCGAGACTGTCCATATAATTGCTACCGCAATAAAAATGCACGTACAAGTGCACATACCCTCTGCGCCATGCCTCGAAAAAAAGCCGTCGTGTCACCATTTTGAATAAGCGTCTATGAGTCCGTGCGCACCGTTGTGTTTAGGTCTCTACATCGCGTTCCGTTCCTAATGCGGGGCTCTTTATTCAAGTTCATCATCACCAAAAGGCATAGCAGTGACTGACGCGTGTTCATTTTTGTCGACCCCGGCAGTCGTGCCGCAGCACATGCGAACTGTTGTGGGACCCGCCCGCATTAAGGGCTTCGTGGGCTGAACGTGAGACCTGTGCTCATCCGATATTGGAAAGCACAACGTGATCTAGGTAGTAGCGCAACTTCAAAGAAATCGACGTCAACTTGCAGTGCGTTCAGCAATCAGCGCACGTAGAGACAATGCGTACCAAAACAAACGTGTAGTGTTCCTATAGCACTCATGTCAATATTACTGTGAATATGCCTGGAGCTACAAGTTTCTGTACCTTTGTTAACGAACAAGTGTTAACGCGATAGTGTCAATGAGTTTGTTTCGCATAATTTCCGGTGTCGATGTCGGCGTCGTTGGTTGTGAGAAAAAAAATCATCGTTGTCCGTGAGCAAAAATTCGAGGTAGATGCAAATAATGAAATATAACCAATTTTAACACGAAAGCTCCACTGACGTATTTCCGTTACGGATATGACGTTGTAAAATGTAAAGACTAACAGTGGGCAAAAAAAAACAGAAGAAAAAGTTCCGTCACTGGGAATCGAACTTATGACCCCTTGCTCCGCAGCGCGCAGCGCGATACGATTCGGCGACGGACGGCACGTTCTTCGCAATGCTAACGGCGAGCTTTTTATATACACCATTTGCCGGTGGCTGTACTCGGAGGTCTGTGTTACAGCGTGTTTTCGTTATCACTAGCGAGATGTCGCGAAGGGCGCAGTGGCGCAGATGCGCGTGTTGCTTTACGGACGCGTAGTAGGTACATTGCCAGTTTGCAAAAAGAATTATGGTGTAGTGGGCACTTCGCAACCATACCTGCAGCAGCAATTCTAGGATAGTTTTCCCCGCAGGGGCGTCTGCGCAAGCAGGCGTTTGGTGTGTAGCGACACCACGGACCCGAGCTAACGGGGGGGTTTCGACCCCCTCCCACGCCTAGCCGTGCGTGGCTTTGCCGTGTCCGGGGAAAAGGGGATCCTGGGGGTTGAGCCGACGCCGGGTGATTGGACCTTTAAGGCCCCCCGGCAGAGGCAACACACCCCTTTGGCCCCGGCTTCACGTAGACGGCACCCCTGGGCTGACCCACCCAGGGGAAATCGGCAGTCGCCTTTTCCTCTCTCTCTCTCCCCTCATCTTCGTCTTTCCCTCCCGCATTAAATCGTTCCTGTCTACTTCTCTTTTCTGTTTACTTCCTCCTCTTCCTGGCGGCAAGGGTTAACCTTGTGTGGCTATCCTACCTAGGATAAACCATATTTGGTTATAGTAGCGGCGTACTGCTGGCGTAGTGCAGACTTTTCACATGTTCTGCCACGTCCCCTTGTTGGGCTCCGTGGTGGGTGGTAGGCGCCGTTGCCGAACAACTCGCTTCCCATGGGACCTCCGAACCTTTCTCTAACCGATCGTGCCCCGAAAAGGGTACGCACCGACGTAGCCTCTCTCTTTTTGCCTAAAAACAAAGAAACGTTCCCGAAATACCATGTCCTCCACTGTGAACAATCTGCTATGAAAGCAAGAGCAATTTCACCTTTCCTTGTGGCTAAGTGCCTGAAAGAGACCATCGGAACAGGTTATAAGGCTACAAAGATGGCAAGTGGGGATTTGCTCCTTGAGCTAAAGGACCTGGAACAATACGACAAACTTTCACACCTTGTAGCGTTTGGCAACATTCCCGTCTCGGTGAGTCCACACCGTACCATGAATACAGTGAAGGGCGTAGTATCCGACGAAGACTTGATGGCATTGAATGAAGAAGAACTCCTTGATGGATGGAAGGACCAAGGTGTAACGAACGTGCAGCGCATCCTAATCAGACGCAACAACACAGAAATTGCAACGAAGCATTTAATACTCACTTTCAGTTCCACCACACTACCCGAGAATCTTGAAACTGGCTATGTGAAACTTAATGTCCGACCGTATATCCCGAACCCGAGACGTTGCTTTAAGTGCCAGAGATTTGGTCATGGTTCTCAGAGCTGCCGAGGACAGCTTACTTGCGCTAAGTGTGGCACCACCGGCCACAGTACAGACGATTGCAGAAATGATGAGATCCACTGTGCAAATTGCGATGGCAGTCACCCCGCATATTCCAGAGCTTGCCCGGCCTGGAAGAGGGAAAAAGAAATAATCACTGTAAAGGTAAAAGAAAACATAACATTCCGCGAAGCAAGACAGAGGGTCTCATTATTATTTCCACAGAGAACATCCTTCGCCGAAGTGGTGCAACGAGGGGCAGCACCACAACGGCCCCTGGCGGTAGCCCGGACCACGCGTAGCGTGCCCAGGCTAACGCCACTTGCCCCTACGGTGGGAGCAGCCAGTGCTGCCCTGCCCACTCCCAATCAGTCCACACCAGTGGCCTCGGCAGGCTCTGGCAGCAGCCGGGGCAACGAAGAGGCCAAGGGGGTCCCATCGACCTCCGGCTTGGTGGGGGCCAAGGCTTCGTCAACCGTGGCGAAGCCTACACTAAGCAAACACCGCTCGGTAGAGCGACTGTCTGTCGCCCCTCCAGAGGCGATGGACATTACTGGTCCACCGGCGCAGGCAGCGCCGAAGGAGCGGCGAGCATCGCTCGACCGCTCCAAAAAAGACAAAACCCCTATCACAGGGCCTGACAAAGGCTCTGTAAAATAATTGACTCTTTCTTTGCGACACACAGCACACGTACACTACCAACATGGACACAATATTACAATGGAACGTCAGAGGGCTCTTACACAACCTCGACGATGTACAAGTACTCCTTAGCAAATTGTGTCCAAAGGTGCTGTGTGTACAGGAGACACACTTAAATCCGAAACACACAAATTTCCTACGTCAGTATGTTGTTTTTCGGAAAGACCGCCAGGATGGTGTCGCATCATCTGGCGGTGTAGCAATCATAATAGACCGAAACGTAGCATGCCAGCACTTTCCACTTCGAACGGCACTGGAGGCAGTAGCCGTTCGAGCTATACTCGCTAATAAACTCATTACTATCTGCTCTGTATACATACCCCCACACTACCAGCTACACAGACATGAATTCCAATCATTTATAGATGAGTTGCCCGAGCCTTACCTCCTCCTTGGAGACTTTAATGCCCACAGCAGCCTGTGGGGCGACTCCCGCACCGATGCGCGAGGCCGCCTCATTGAGAATTTCTTGTACTCCACAGGCGCATGTTTACTCAATAAGAAAGAGTCCACGTTTTTTAGCCTCGCGAGCAAAACCTATTCAGCCATCGATCTAAGCATCACCTCCCCATCCATTTTACTTGATTTTAACTGGGAAGTGGTTAAAAACCCCTATGGGAGTGACCACTTCCCAATAATTCTCAAAACACACAAGCAAAATGAAGCTCCACCCCAGGCTCCTCGGTGGAAGCTTGACAGAGCCAATTGGGAGGACTTCCACAAACTTACTAAGATCTCGTGGACGGACATTTCTTCTTTTAGTATTGACGCTGCTGTTGAGTATTTTACCGCTTTTATAATTAACGCTGCTCTTAAATGTATACCAGAAATAACTGAGGGAACAAGCAAGCGTCGTGTTCCCTGGTGGAACGACGAGTGCCGCAAGGCCCGGAGGCAACAGAATAAAGCGTGGGGGCTTTTGCGCGATTCTCCCACAGTAGAAAATCTTATCAATTTTAAACAGATGAAATCGCAAGGCCGCAGAACGCGCCGGCAGGCTAGACGGGAGAGCTGGCAGAAGTTCATATCGGGCATAAACTCCTATAGAGATGAGGCCAAGGTATGGAATGGCGTAAAGAAAGTACGAGGTCTACAAGCTTATTCGGTACCCTTAGTGGACACCCAGGGGGAAAGCATGGAAGACCAAGCTGACTCCCTGGGAGCACACTTCGAATTCATATCGAGTTCTACACATTACTCTGAAACCTTCCAAAGATACAAAACAAGGTTGGAACGAGAGAGGCTGGAAAGAAAATCTACACAAAATGAGGCATACAATGCACCGTTCCGCCTAGCGGAGCTACAGGCAGCACTGAACCTTTGCAACAAGTCTGCCCCAGGCTCTGATCGTATTGTATACGATATGTTAAAACACTTCTCCCACGAAACACAAAAAACACTCCTTTCCCTCTACAATACTATATGGTTTTCCGGCGAGATCCCTACCTCCTGGAAAGAAGCTATTGTGATACCTATTCTGAAAGAGGGAAAGGATCCATCCTCGGTGACTAGTTACAGACCCATCGCGCTGACAAGTTGCCTGTGTAAAGTCTTCGAAAAAATGATAAACTGCCGGTTAATACATTTCCTCGAAACATACAAATTACTTGACCCGTACCAGTGTGGTTTCCGAGAAGGTCGATCCACAACCGACCACTTAATACGCATTGAGGCTGAAATTCGTGAAGCATTTGCTCATAAGCAGTTTTTTCTCTCAGTATTCCTCGACATGGAGAAGGCCTACGATACGACTTGGCGCTTTGGAATACTCAGAGATCTCTCACATCTAGGTGTGCGAGGCAGAATGCTGACTATAATAGAAAACTACCTGTCCGATCGCACTTTCCGTGTCCGAGTGGGAAATGTTTTATCACGAACATTTGTTCAGGAAACAGGAGTGCCGCAGGGTGGTGTCCTCAGTTGTACACTTTTCCTGATAAAAATGAATTCCCTGCGTGTGTGTATCCCGCGTACCATGTTTTACTGCGTCTACGTGGATGATGTACAGATAGGTTTTAAATCCTGTAATCTTCCCATGTGTGAGCGGCAGGTTCAACTTGGCTTGAACAAGGTGGCCAAATGGGCAGACGAGAACGGGTTCAATATAAATCCACGAAAAAGTACATGCGTCCTGTTCTCTAGAAAGAGAGGTCTGCGCCCTGATCCGGACATTAACCTGTATGGTCAGCGGCTACCTGTCCAAATGGAACACAAATTCCTAGGGGTAATATTAGACGCCAAACTGACATTCGTGCCACACATTAAATACATTAAGGAGAAGTGCATGAAAACGATGAATGTTTTAAAGGTGTTGTCGCGCACTACATGGGGTAGTGACAAAAAGTGTCTTATAAATTTATACAAGAGCCTCATACGCACACGGCTAGATTATGGGGCCATGGTGTATCAGTCAGCGACACCAACCACTTTAAAAATGCTTGACCCTGTCCACCATCTAGGCATTCGCCTATCTACGGGTGCTTTTAGGACGAGCCCCGTAGAAAGCCTATACGTAGAATCAAACGAGTGGTCGCTTCATTTGCAGAGAGCCTACATTTCGTTCGCATATTTCTTGAAAGTCAATGCTAACAGTGAACATCCCGCATATTGTGTTATAAATGATCTGTCTAGTTCTCGTCTCTTTCGTAGCCGTCCTGCATTGAGAGAGCCCTACTCACTGCGCGTACGATGTCTTGCCGAGGAAGTGGGAGTCCCACTCCTTGAGCACCACGTGATGGCTCCCGCTGTACAGCTGCCACCATGGCAGTGGCAGATTATTGACTGCGATGTATCTTTTATGGAAGTCACGAAGCATGCACCAGTGACACACATCCGCATGTACTTCATCGAACTACAACAGAAATATCCTTACCCTGCATTTTTTACTGACGCTTCAAAATCTGACGAAGGTGTGTCGTACGCCGCAGTCGGTCCATCCTTCTCAGATGCTGGTGTTCTCCACCCCAACACGAGCATTTTCACAGCGGAGGCCTATGCGATACTTGCTGCTGTTAAACACATTAAAGAATCCAAATTACACCACGCAGTTATATACACGGATTCCTTGAGTGTTGTGAAAGCTTTGAGGACTCTCAAAACACACAAAAATCCTGTCGTCGTCACGCTCTACTCACTACTATGCGCAACCTACGCAGTTAAACAGCATGTGGTGGTGTGCTGGGTGCCAGGGCACCGCGAGATTGAAGGTAATGTGTTAGCGGACGAACTGGCTGCATCCGCCCTTCGAAACAACAGCGATTCATCCATAGCTGTTCCTGTAATGGACCTGAAACCCCTGCTGAGGAAAACACTCAGGGCTTACTGGCAGCGGTTATGGGACGGTGAAATACACAATAAATTACATGTAATAAAACCGTGTCTTGGAAATTGGCCACCAGTATCGAAGTCACGCCGCACAGAAGTCACACTTAGCAGATTAAGGATAGGACACACACACAGCACACATTCATACCTTTTGTCCCGTAATGATCCACCCGTGTGTGAGAGGTGCGGTGAACCACTTACCGTGCTTCATATTCTGATGCAATGCAAAGAATTAGACGCTATAAGAAGGAAACACTTTCCACTGCCCTACCGGCAACAAGTACCACTCCACCCGTCGATGTTCATAGGTCGGGAGCCGCTGTTTAAACATCAGTCATTGTTTTCGTTTTTAAAAGATGTGGATAACTTTTACGTCATTTACCCAGGTATACGTAGCATGGCCTCCTAACAGAGGCTGCTGCTGCGGTAGCTACACTTAACAAAAGCACCTTCCTCGCATCCCTTGGACTCAAGGGCATTGACGAGGCATTCGTGCTTATGCCATATACCCGCAATCTTATTATTACGACTACTCGCCATTCATTTTCATAACACACATTTCGCATCACTCTCATGGTTTTAATTCTTATACGTTTTACCCGCGTTTTGCGCGAGGAATTTTAAGGCCCATTTACAGCCACTTACCATAATCATTGTCCACATTCTTTACCATGTCCTGGCGCTCTTTGGCCAACAAATGGCCCTTGCGCCAATAAACACCATATATCATCATCATCATCTAGGATAGTTTTAAACAGCCAATGTTACGCGCACAGACGTTCCTTTCCTTGCGGCACGGTTCAGGTGTGCACCGAGAAGCGAAGCCACGCTAGCGATTGAGAAGGCGATGCGAGCAGGATGCGATTACGCTATCGCGTTCTACTCTTGAAGGCGAAGCTCAAGCGTTCTCTAAGTTGATCTTTTAATTTTTGATTTGAAAGAAATGCGGTTTTTTAAATTATACGTACGATTGAGAATGTATTCAGCGTGAATAGACGCCAAATCTTGCATGCACATGTAGGCGTCGCAGCGCCTCATTAACCCCTTGCGGCTTCGGTGCAAAGCTCGTAAGATTGCCGTGTGACGTGGCCACAGCACCATCTCCGTCGAACTCCCTCATGGTGCTCGACATTTACTGATTTCAACGGAGTTCGGTGGTGGCCGTGTGACAGGGGTATAATACAACTGCAGCAATACACAATAGCGCTAAAGGTATACCTGCAGGCTAAGTAAAAGGGAGGAACAACGACGGACCAGCGATGTTGTATGGCTGCCTGTATGCCTTATCCTGCGCACTACACAAAACTGACGGCATGTGACTCTCTGAATCGTTCATATTCTTTACCGAAATATCCTTTACAGTTTCTTAGCCTTTACACGATGACCTGCGTGGGCAAAGACCCACAACGTCGCATACGAGCTCTCTTCTGTTGTGAAATTTGTTTAGCCTGAGCAATACAAAGTGAAACAGAAGCAGAAAACTCCACTGTTGCAACGCCACTGCAAAAGTCATATAGTTCATAAAAAAGGTAAACAACCCACTGTATTACCTTGCTAATAAGCACGACACTGCACAAAGGAGAGATAGAAAGAAAGGGGTCTTCGCCTTCAGTATCTAAACATCAAGCAACGCGAAAGAAAAATGGTCATGTTGAATCATGGATGGACATGCCCCCACCGAAGTCCGAAGCAGTTGCGATGAAAGGATGCCGATGCGGCTTGAGCAGGATACACCGGCGCTCTCTCCTTGCCCATCGGGAACCAATCATTCTTGAGGGCGTCTTCTGCTTGATAATGGTAGCGGCGATGGACAGGGGCCTGATCCCGTGCTCATTCCCTTTCCTCCATTTATCTGCCAACGCTGAACGTGCCGGAGACAGTACGTGCAATCGCAATGACGCTGAGCCGAGCTCTGTGCGCCTTGGATTCCTATACAGCCAAAGCCGGCACGGCAGCAGACCCGCCCGGTGCTGCCCTGGAAGGTGCCAATGATCGGGCGTGCGAAGGGGGCGGGAGACTTAACTTGATCGCATCACATCATTGGCCTTCGACAAGGCGCTACAATGTTCCTCTCCAATAAAAGTTTTTCGGTACACGTGATGAATGGAGAGATAGCGAGTCTGTGCGTGTCAAGCAGTAGCGCTGGTCTCGATACGATGTCATCGAATTGCAGCAATATAGGCCTTACCGATTAGGATAAAGCCTGCCCCGTATAGCGTGTTCTTTTTTTTTTGTTTTGTTTTGTTGTTGTTTTCTCCTGTAGAGCCATTGTCCAGGCCTTCGATTGCGTTTTAGACTACTTACTTTCTTCTATGCTGCTGTATTTTTCTCTAGGTACAAAAGACTCAGCCGAATTGTACAAAACTCAGAGGCTGTTCCAGAATACACACGTATCTGTAGAAAGAGTCGTTTTGTCTGGATGAAAGTACGCATAGAGTGAGAACGGTCCACGCCGTGGCCTGAGTACGGCTGACATTGCTAGGAGGTGCGCTTCTTCTTTTTTTTTTTTTTTGTACCGTTTGTCGAGGACAAAGATGGAGGCCAGGGAAAAGATAAACGCAATGGGATCGGCCAGCGGGGCACAGAAGAGAGGATAAGCGAAGGTAATCTCGCTCAAGCTCGACCGCCGCCCTCCATCAAGCTTTATGAGCGAGATTTGGTCAATGTCAGCGGAGTGCTGCTCGGAGAAACGCCGCCAGATTATAATCGGCAGTGCCCGTCAGCAGTGCCGCAGTTAATGAAGAATCTCATTCAGCACCAGTTGATGCACGACTTCGAGGACTGCAATGCGGAAAACGGCGGGGCAATACGAGTATTACATGATTTATTGACGTGCTCAACTTTTTCTTGTTCTTGCTGCCTTGCTTGTCATTGGGTAAGTGCATTGGGTAAGTGTCATTGGGAATGGTCGGGGATATTTTTTTTCTGTATTATGTATTGTTTACCTATGCCTTCTCGACGAGTGGCCATTAATGATAAGCCATGGAACACGCTCAAATAAGGCATCATAAGTTTACTAGAAAACATAAGCTTTAAAAACAGTGATCATTACAGCTGGTTATCGCTATCCTAGAAAGGTTTTTTTGGAACATGAAGTAACACGTAATCACCGCAATATTCTCTGATAGCTTCGTATTTTCTTTGCGGAAATATATTGTCGATATGCATTAACACATACCTACCGTATTGTACGACCGAATTGATTCATTAATTGCAGTCCTTTATCCTAGAAAAAAGTAAAGAATGCGCCGTTTCGCTGTCCTTTGATGCTCACTAGAAGTGCTAAAATGGCGAAATATTTTTTTTCACCCCGTGCTACCATTCTTCAGTCGACTGTTGATTGCCTGTTAAGTAGGCAACGTACAGTAGTTGCCAATAGTACCGAGTTGATCAACATAGACCAATCACGTATTGTATAGAAACAGCGGTGTTCTGTTTCCATTTTATTGCACCAATGGCTGTTGCAAAGGTCCTGCGGGAAGTTCAGGATGAAAGACACAAAAAGAAAAGCTTGTTATACTCAAAATTTTTTTTTATACTCAAAGACGGATGCCTGCCAGTTGCGTTAGCCTTATTGCACACTGAGGGATGGCAAAGAAAAATGTAGAAGAGGGTTTCGTCACCAGGAATCGAACCGACAACCTCCCGGACCGCGACGATAGGTGCACGGCGCTCTACCCGCCACGCTATCGCTGCCCATGCACGGGGCTCCACAAAGGCGCCTTATATCTATCACACATCCTCTCTCACACAGGGATTTTGGTTGGCGGGGCGGTGCGGTGCCGCCGTCTGGGAGCGGTGAAGTGAAGTACTGCGTCATGACACTAACGAGCGCCGATAGGAAAGATTCGGCGACGAAGCAGTTAGGGCGTCTCGATGCCATCGAAAAACGTGGGCCGCGCTAGCATCGATGGGTCTTCCTAGACGCAGTTACGTTCTTTGCCTTTGGCTTGGTGTTAGCGCGTGACGGTTCCTTGTCAGAGTAGTGCAGCTTCCGCATGCACCAACAGCGTTTCTCCGCCACCTACTGCTTCGAGTGCGACAGCACCGACTAATAAACCTGCCGCAATAAGCGCCGCAGAAAGGCAACGATGTCGACGGGGGAATGTCGGGCCTCGGTGGAGCGTGACAGACGCCAGTGGGGAGCGGAACGCCTTCGCGCGTCCACGGCTCAAGCTACGAACCTGTGCCTCCTATGTTGCTGAAGCGCAGTGCGGTAGTGTGTGCATGAGCACAGGCGTAGGTTACCCTATTACTCGGGAGCGCACACCTTGCCTTTCCCTCCTCAATTGACGACGCTTTTTAGTAGGGCATATGGAGTGCCAGCGTGTATTATCCCCCCCCCCTCTTTCTCTGTACTCGTTTTCTCGCCTATCAGAGTTATTGCATCCCACGCCGGATAAATCGGCGCACGTGTTTTGGGAGCCGAGGAGACGATGAAGAAGAGGACGAAGCGAGCGCATGCCGGTTCATGATGATGATACCTTTCTGTTCGAATTGCTCGGAGTAACGGTAAGCTAAACAGCTCCGCTGTTAAAGGAAAAAAAAAACAAAAAATGATGTGTACAATGCATGACAAATACACATCCTGCACAGAATGCACCGGAACACCCAACAAACCAAAGCGACTCATTCAAACCATTGTGTCTGAGAAAGTTTCTAGAATCCTTCTTTGTGCAAAATGCACCGGCGGGGTTAGTCCATAGGACTAGGCCGTGTCCTAGCTCTAGGGAAGATATTTTTTCGTGAAAGCAGAGCACTGATGTCGAGTTTGTCCTTCCTATTGTATACAGCCTGCATAACGTTGATTAAATAGGGATAACTGCTTCCAACATTGCACGAAGGGTACATGACAAACATACCTCTTGAATGTTCAATAGCAAACATCCAGCACTCGCGTAGTTCATCCTAATAGAGTGTAGACATATACGATAACACATGTTAGGGCCACACGCGGATCCCTAGTCTCGTTCCTCGTGGTCTCGTTATACGTATGCGCGTAAAGTTGAAAGTTGCAGGTGAAAAGTATTAAATTTTGTTTTTTTTGTTATTTCGCCTAGATATCTCGTTGGAACCACGATGTTATGCGGAAAAACAAAGAACTATCATATACCTTTCATGGCCTTTTTAATTGATACCCGGTGATTATTTGCAGAACCGTTATGTAATTCGGTCTAAGTGGAAATAATACGAAGAATTACAAGTTGCGATCGTCATCTTAATGCAGCATATTCCGAACACGGACAGTGGAAACTTTTCTGTCCACTTCTTCGCTCTCCAACTGCGTCCACAGCGTTGACTTTTGTTCATCTTAATGTCTTCCGAAAGCGTGTTTCTTTTTCGACGCGCACTTAAAACTCAGGTCACCTTCCCAACAAGGCCGAAGGACATCGGCGGTCTCTGCACAGTATAAAAAAATACAGAACCCTCAACACATGCAGGTCTCCTGGTTACTAGGTGTAGTTCGCTAGCGAACTGCAACTTTCTTTATTTCTTTTGTTTTTTCGCTTTTCATAGCGAGCTCATAAATAAGGCAACGTTCTTAACGACCCTGAGCGGTGGAAATTCACTATATCTTTACGTTATGTTGTGTCTGCGATGAAGCACAGCTTTCGCAATACACGTCCTGTATTTTATTTTTGAAGGAGGAATTATGTGTGGTAAAGCAGCAGAAGCAAAACATTACGTTGTCGCGTTGTCGTTGGGCGAGAAACAGTACCTATCTGGCCCGCACAGGGCGTTAGCGGTATTGCCTGGGGAGCCTCTATGTATGCGCCATTAAACGACCGTTATGGCGACGACAGTTTAAGCACTGGTTGCACGATTCATTGCCATTTACGGTCACGCTCTCGCTGAAAAATTAATCATTTTAACCGAGACGCAGTCCTTTTCATACCGTGCACGCTTAAGGGCCCAAAGTCCCGCAGGTGCGTTTAAGAGGCTCAGCTACGTCACCGCGCTCTTTAAAAAAAATCTACGCGACAAGCTACACGCGAATAAGGTACAAGGGCACCATTTTAAAGATGTCACTCATGTTATACCACAAATGAAGTCGACGACGACGGCAGTAACTTGTGAGACATTTATGCTGCTTTATTTTTGGAATGAAGAAATAAGTTCGTAAATATTAAATTGACGCAGTGCTTAACTGCCCACGAATGTTTTTGTTCCGGATAGAAAACAGCAGCCGTTGCTTTCAGCTTAATGAGATAGCGTCACAGATATAGGGCGGGGATAATCACGACGTCCTAAAAATCAACGGGACTTCAGAAGCCAGAATGACGAAGTTTCTTTCACAGAAAGGTCGAGGCAATCTCTATGCGTTGTACACAAAAGTGTGTTTCTCCTCTTTCGTTTATACGAAGATGAAGTGTCTTTTTTATTAATAGAGGTCTATTTTATTCAGCACATGCTTTATTGGCATGCTACTTCGTGGCCTGCCGTTGGTTCACAAGTTAGTCAGTCGTCTTGAATTGCCTGCCCTCCATGAATTTAGTAAAACCATTCAGAACATAATGTTCTACACGTGAGAAGTACATTAGCTGTGTCTTTTTCTCATACTTCTAATTAAAGATGAATCATAAAATCATTTCGTCCTCACTTGGCGTTTTCGTCTTCGCTTATCTCTAAGATAAACGCGAAATGATCGACACTTTCTGTCACCTTATGTGTTTTGTGTGCATGGCGACGAAGGTATTGCTGAAATTCTTGAAGACAACTGACTCGCACCAGTGGCTATGTAGCCCAAGAGCGATAATGTGACTGAAGAGTGCGACTTTGTGTGTATGTGTGTGTGTGTGCTCCTCCCTCTCCCTCTTCATCTCGCTCTTTCTCTCTGCCTCTTACTATCAAACTTGCCCATCCCTTTCGCCAGCGCAGGGTAGCATACCTGTTTTTCGAGACTTGTTAGTATCTATGCCCTTCCTGCCTCCCCTGTTCCTCCCTATCTTGCCCGTAATGTCTGCTCGTTGATTTCGTCTACGAGAATAACTCGGCTATACGCGGTAAAGCTGAGTAATTTGTTCCGAAAGCGGGCCCGCTGTTCATTTCTACTATCGCCACGCCATGGCAAAAACAAATCGCACTATCTGGTAATGTTTTTTCGCACATCGCGAAAGTCGTAATCACGAGCGTGCTTGCTGAAAGAAACGCAAGGAAGTGTGTGTGTGTGTAAAGAGACGGTGCTCGTTCTGATGTGTCTGCCAAGGGAGGCGCCTCTTTTCTCTGCGGTGATGGCTTTTCTAACGTCAAGCGCAACGCACCCCCGTTAGCGAAGCAGTTGAGGTGAGACGTGAAGGCTGCAGGTGCTGCAGAAAACGAGAAAACGTGGCGAACGTGTATTGCAGTACGCGTACGTGCGTTGCCTCGGGGGCCTCAGGGCGATTCCGCGCATTTGCGCTTGATTCGCCGCACTTCGTTGCGGCCAAAGGCGGCTGCGGCGATCGATTCGTTTGCGCCCTTTGAGATGCTCCATCCAGCTGGCTTCATTATGAAAGGTCAACAGCAGACACGCCTTTTGCTTGAAGGCCTCTGTACGGCACTCATCGAGACACAAAAATAATAATGTTAATAATAATACTAGCACGGCGTCTGGCGTTTCCCGAGAAAGGAATGGCGTCGGCTATATTCGAAGTTTCTTTGTGCGCGAAGTTAGCTGAGGAGATGCAACGACGCAGGTGTCGCTGGAACAAACGAACAAAATAAAAAGGAAGGCGAAACTAGGGCCTTCTTTTATTTTTCCGGGACCATTTGAAATTTGAGACATGAGCATTAACGGTGCTTCACATTACCGGCTGTCTTTTGTGTCCGCGTTTTCCTTTTGTTCAAGGGACACTGAAAATATTAGTTTGTTTCTACATCGTTTTTTTCTTGTTTATTCAAGGTTATCAAAACTTCTTCTTTCGAGAAGCCTTAAAAAACATATGTTTCTTCTAAAAGCCTTTTACTAAATATTACCGAAGTCAAAGCAATCTTCTCTCCTCTTGAAGTGCTAGACAGAAATGGAGAAAAGATTATGACAGCATTACAGAATAACAGTAATATAGAGCTTCGTGTTATACACAGCGGCGCAATAAATGGCGTGCATGAAAGACGTCATTCTAGGTCGTTCTACGCATTGGGAGAGCCGGAAGTGGACAAAATAGAATCGTGACGTGGGCAAAATTGTTCAACCATGCGCGTCAGGGGCTGCTCAAATCGCGAAAGCTATACGCGATGTTCTTCGTTTTGTAGCGTTAGCTACAATGCATCAGCCGAGCCAGTTTCGAGCGCCTCCTCAAGAGCCTTACTGCGCATGCGCGAAGATCAGTGATGTCACACAGCCGGCGCACCGGAGCCGGCACCTCCCGCGCACTCCGCCGCCGCCGGTCTGCGCGTTCTGCCACGTCGTAGCCGTGGCAGACGTACTAGCGCCGGCGTGCGCGCGCAGCTATTCGCCTTCGCTGTGCAGTCGCCGTCTGACACTGCGCTGAAGCCGCTTGATAGCGCCTCCGACTGGCGTTTGCCAGTGTGGTATAGCCACGGAGAAGGAGAGCGCAAATGCTGCTCAACGGTGCAGATGAGCGGAGAAGCTTGACTCATCGGATCCCGAAGTAGTTGCCTGGCAATTAGCGGTTGAGCGTACGAAGAATGAACAGAAGAAGGCTAAACGTGCTGCGGAGACACGAAAAGCTAAGAATAATCAGCTGAACCTTTGCTAACGCTACGTATATCCTGGCATAGCCGAGCTAAGTAACTGCAACATTCTTTTGACTCAGAAGTGCTTTACGATTTGGAACAAATGAAGTTTCTTGGTCAACCTTTGATACTTACTTACACACACACACACACACACACACACACACACACACACACACACACACACACACACACACACACACACACACACACACACACACACACACACACACACACACACACACACACACACACACACACACACACACACACACACGCGCGCGCGCGCGTTTTTTTCTCACCTTCACGAAAATTGCGTATGCGTATCTTAGAACGTACGTGAGTGAGTATAGGCATAGTCGGTGAGGCGGCTAACTAAGAAAGAGAAAGATAGTGGGTTTCATAATTTAAGCCATTCGATCTTCACCTAGAGGAAAGAATAAAAACCTAGTCTTTGCTCTTCATGCCGCATTGCACTCATTCTTTTCACGTTCCTCCGGAAGCAGATTTCTCCGAAACTCTTTTTTCATGTCCTTTCCATTCAGCTGCTCAATTTCGCTGAGACTAAGCCGAAGACTAGGTAGAGCTTAGAATAGCTCAGAAAAGAGCAACGAAGAAAAGAGCGCACTTGGCGGAGGGAATAATAGAGAGATAAAGCGGGCCGCTAATTAATAAGCACGCGCCTTCTCATATCTCAGGCAGAACAGGCGGCTGTAACCATGGCGACGCCGCGCAGAGGCGCGACTTAAGGAAGAGTCGCGGTTGAGTACAGAAAGGGAAACAAGCGCCGGCCGAAAGTCGGGCTATTTGTTAGGGAAAAAAATAAGCCAGGAAAGCCAGAACAAGGTAAGGTTGAACTTCGCCATTATTGCAGAGCTGCAAAATTTTCTGTTGTAAGGAATATCAGCGCGACTTCGTAGGGCTGATGGCTATTCCGGCTGCGGCTTTTCGAGGTATATGAGTGGACCTTTGATATTATAGTTCATTTTACAACGGTTTTGTTTTCGTGGTTTTTACAGTCACACGCACAACTTCTCAAAGCGGTGGCCGGTACTGGAATAGTGGCGTGAACGCAACAGGTAATTTAATGACCTTTTTTTTTCTCACTTGCCGCGGTGTTCTAGTGGTTATAGTGCTTGACTGTCGACCCAAAGGTCCCGGGATGAAATCCCGACTGCGGCGGCCGCATTTCGATCGAAGCAAAATGCTGGAGGTCGAAATTTCCGGAGTCCTCCACTGCGGCGTCTCTCGTAATCATGTCCTGGTTTTTATACTCAGTGACATAATCATATTCAGCGCCACTTACGTAGTGGCCCAAGCTCTGCAACATGCTCAATAAAAAAAAAAACCGTACTTCTTTAATGCCATACAGCCTAGGCATGCAGCAATAGTTTATACTGGTGTAACCCCTTCCTACTATTATCTTAGATTATTTAAAAGCAACAGTGTCGACCTCGAGCTTACAACCATATGTATAACTTGACCTCGAGCTCCACCTACGATATGTGGGGTGGGCGCAATGGGCGGTGACTGCTGCTGGACCGAAAAGTCCATTTCCTTCAATGTAGGGCAACTAACAGAAGAACAGAGAAAAGAAAAAAAAAGAACGAGATGCACGCAGAAAGCGCTATTGTGTGTGTTCTGTTCCTTTTCTTCTGCGTTAATGTTGCACTACAATGAAAAAAAAAAGAAACAGAAAAGAACCTGCAAGATGAAGAACCAACAACCCCAAACTCTACACTTAAGAACTACACTTAAGTCTACACTTAAGGGCCCTATTCACTGGCTGGTGAAAAGGAACGCCGCCTCTCGCACTTGACCCTTGATTCATTAGGGCTTTATAACAGTTTAATACTGCACTGCGACCCTTTGTCCGATTGGTTGCTCTTCCAAACTGGTTTTGAAACAAATACCCTGATCACAGACGCACAATGCCGTACCGCCGTAACTGAGTGACGTTGTACTTCATACAACAATGTCGCGTGTTCGAGCTACTGCTTTTGAGGACACATTTCGATGAAAAAAAGCTTGTGAATTTAAACTTACGTGCGCGTTATTGAACTTCAGGTTGCCTAAGTTCATCTGGTACACCTCGCCGTGGCTCCTCTCGTTGCCACTGTTGCATTGAGCCGCATAATTCACAAATCATTGATGTAGGTGCACGGTAGCGCGCACGGGAATCGCATTTCACTTGAATATTTGTGCTCTCTTAAGTCTCAAGAGCTCGTAGGCATACGACTAAGGAGAATGCGCACCATCTACACTGCAAAAAATCTGGCCCCTAAACACGGACAAAGCTGAAGGTATAGCGGTGCCGAGCACTTTTCCGCGATCCGAATTAAACGATTTCTCTGAAAAGGAGTCTTCTTACGAAGTGCTTTCGTTACCACAGATAAAACAAAGCACTCCGTCACTTTGTTTGAATGAGAACACTGTTCCGTGACCAGAATAAAACAATTTCCTTCAAAGAAGGTCTTCTTACGTACCTCCTACGTTAAGATACTACAGAATGGTCTGCCCGTACTGTCCAATATAATACGGCACATTTGCCTTAATGCAAAATAATGGTTTTGTACCACAACTGCACCATAAAATCCCATAGAAGCTATGCCACCTATGCAGGTGGCAGTCTCGGTATACGCTGGCAACAAGTGAGTGGAGGTCGACTAGTCCACTAGCCACATACGTCCACGTACACGTTCGGTATGGGTCTGTGGTTGTTGTTTCAAGCAGATGCTTCATGACGCATGAACCATAATTCCAATAGTTTTCCTCCACCTTCGTTCCTGAGGCAGCATCGTCGCATTGTTAAGGTCGAAGCTATAACCTTTCGTCTAGCAGTATTCAACAAGCTGTCTTAAAATGCGCTCCATGGGTGGCTTTAGCAATATTCCCACTTTGTGTTCTTTGAACGTCTTTGGCATTTTTGTGCCCAATTCGCCGATGTAAGTGGTGTCGTGAACCCCACAACGTACTCTGTAGAGTACCCTGCTCTAATCATCCGCAGGTGTGCGGTCTTTGGGCTTTGTGAACACATGTCCTAAGGACAAGGTAACACAAACACCGCCGAAGATTAGAGCGGGATCATCTACGAAGTACAATGTGGGGATTGCGACACAACTTGCATAGGCGAAATGGGTTGAAGAAGGTAATCGAAGGTTAAAGAACACAAAGAGGATGTTGCGAAAACCACCCATGCAACATGTTCTAAGACGGAGCTTGTTGAACGCTGCTGAATGACAAGGCATAACTTTGACCTAATCAATTCGACGATGCTACCTCGTGTACAAAGGTCGAAGAAAAAGAAAAATCTTGGAATCATGGTTCATTCATCACGGCGCATTGGCTTGCAACAACAACAGCGGCCCTCTACGAGATGTTTACAAGGAAATGTGCGACTAATGGACTGGTCAAACTCCGCTTATATTTGGCAGCGTATACTGAGAATGTCGCCTGCATAGGTGGCAAAACTTTCATGGCATTTTGTTAATAATTGTTGTGTTAAGTCAAAGTAAACATTTTACAATCAAGCTACACATCCCGAGCTGGTAGATGTGGGGGTAGCATGCCATGTGTAGATGCACTGTATTGTGTGAACTTGCTGATGACGGAAGCATACCTGCTGCTTCATGCCAAATAAACAGTGAAGTACACTACTACATGCTTCTTTAAATGCCACTTTGGCAGATGTATTCAGGAACATATTTGTCAAAAGTGTTGCAAGCCTGCTTATGAAACTGTGTGCACGGCCCATGGACAGCTCCACTTCGCTCCTTTCTGTACGTCTGAAAAGGAAGTGAAAGAAAACACCTAGAGCAACAGCACTGTTCAGAATTTATACACATTTAAACATTGCCATGGTGCATGTGCACATGGCCTCCCTTAGCATCACTGTTTCAGGAATCAAAAAAGCAGAAACGGTATTTTGCAGATATTTCTGGACTCGTTCTGATCATATGAAGAACAAGCAGCATGATTTCACGAAGACTTATTGCTATAGTACACAAGAATTCAGGGTTAAACACACTACGTTCTAGCTGCAAGAGTATTTATTTACGTGCATTACCAATTCTATTCAATTATTGTCATGATGTTGAAGCAAAAGTCTTAACAGTTACAATTTTTGTACTTAATGCTGCCGAGAAGGCAGAGAGTTATGTGGGTGAAGAAATGAAGAATTGCGCATGTGTAAAATGGAATCAGCTCGCACAAGGCGAGGCAAATTGTAGACCACTGCGAAGGGCTACTGCTGCAGTGCACATATAATAAGGCTGAAGATGACAAATTAAAGCGTAAACGTAAAGGATGAGAATTAAATTGAGAAGCAAGGCTTGCTGTCAATAGCTCTTGAATTCTATCAGAAAACAACATGACAGTTGTATATCCTGTACATCTTAACGCGACAAAAGTTGAGCTGAAGATGGCGGCTTGAATGAATGTCAAACCATTGAACAAAGCGTGTTGTTGGAGCCAATGTTTCAACAAATTGACGTGTCTAAGTTGTTGCAGCAACCTTGATGCAATTCGTTGCCCCTCTAAAGAGAAGTCCTCTTGTTGAATCACTAGCTCCAACAACATTCGTTGTTCAACAATTATTTCGTGAGCTGTACATCTCGTTACATTCATTACAAACCTCTACTGTACCAAATGCTACTATGGCAATGATAGTGGGTGCAATACTTAAGCTGCAGTGTCATAAGCAGGTGACCGGCTATTCAACTCTTTAACTATACCAGATCCATAAAGACTGCAAACCATGAGGCAAGCACAACACAAAGAACAAGCGTAAGGAAATTGAAAGAGGTTAACTTTAATAAACGAGGTATGGAATTAGTCATCCCCATTTTAAGTATGAAAGGTGGTTTTTTAACGAACTTCTTTGCTGTTGAAAAAGATCATGCTGCTAAAAAGATCATACCTGTAGTCAAGTGATAATTTCCAGGACGAAATTTCGTGATGCTGAGAGCATGCATTAAACTTTATGCACGATAAGCGTTAGGTGCAATGTCAGAGAGGTGGAGATGATTTAATGGATAGCAAATACTAAAAATGAAAAGCTCTGAGTAACTATCGCAAGAATAAGGACGAAGTAAGGAGGGAAGCATATGATAAGCTCGTGCAATGTCTGAAGCGAGTTAATCTTGTCTTAGAATATGCAGTCATAAAGTGAGATCCAGTAAGTAGGCGTCACATGCACTGGTTGTGAGAGAGATATGGAAATGACGGACCACCTTTTAAATAAATGTAAAAATGTCCACCCATGTGCGTGTTGGGAACTAGCTCTCATGAAGCCCTAGGCTTAGAGAAAGCTTGATAAAGATGAACACATCCACAAGAGAAATCAGTAAAAGACAGATGGAGGATTGGTAGTGGAAAAGCAGCGAGAACAGCCAAAAACAAACTTGCAGGGTCTTTATGTACAATGCCGAAAAATAAGCTACCTATTATAAGTTTTTTTAAGGAAAGAAATTTAATTCAGGTAGGAAAGGCATTAAGCCAATTCAAAAATTGAGCTTGGCCACTTGCATGTCAATGCTTCGCTTTAAAGGGAACACACATAGCATCCATCCATCTACAGATGTGAAACTGCGTCATGCAAGATAACTTATACAAAGTTATTGCTTTGAGCAATTAGAGCAAAATATTTCAGGAGAGCACCTAACTGGGCTGGTTAGTACATGATTACAACGGGAACAAACAGCGCTGGGCACGGGACGGAAAAAAAGGGTAGACGAAGGCGACAGCACCCTCGTCTATTGTTCTTTCTTCGTCCCGTGTCCAGCGCTGTTTGTTCCCGTTTTAATGCAGAATATTTCTTTCTTTAATCTGAAGGTGGCAGTGTTTCATAGCTAAAATAGTTTACTAATTTGCATTTCAAGTTACATTTTTTTCAGCCATAAGGAAACACTGCAAAATGCTGAAGTTCTAATGTTAACATTTATCAGGAGAAAGACTAATTCTTTAGTATGGAATACCGAAGGTTGATTTCTAAAGTTCATTGCCTTTGTGTTTTGTGCTGTTCCCTTATCATTTTCCTTAAGACGGTTGTATAGATGTTCTTGGTTTATCTTGTGTTTTGTATATGTTATGCTCCTGTTTTTGCTTAGCAAGATCATTTTATGTGTAACTTATCACTGTAGCCCACTTTGCAATACTGCTTACTGGTGTCAGCAGTATTGTCAAGTAATAAATAAATAAGTAAATAGATATCCACTTTGTCATAAAACTACTATGAAAACAAAATAATCAGAAACGTTCCACCCAAACTGTAACAGCCGGAAAAAATAGCTTTTGACCCATATTGCAGCTTAGCTTTTGCTATGTAGCATTCCAAACAGAAATGTCGCCAAGACATTATTGCGTGGTATACTTTGCTGGCAATTTATATTCCATTTAAAAAATATATATACTGCTTGGTTGTAAGCAAGGAAAAATTTACTGAAGTGAATAATCCCTAGCCTGCACAGAGTCTCGTTCCTTGACCTTCGCTGCACAGCACATTGGCACAGGATTCACGCGGGTGCCCCTGTGCTCATATAGTGCAAGTCTAAATGTTGCAGATTTAAGCATACTTCTGTCTGAAATACCATGCAAGAACAATGATGTGCTGTGCAGTGAAGGCAAAGCTCCAAGAAACTTCCCACAGCCTTGTTATTTTTCATTTGAAAAAATTATTTTTTCGCTTGAAGATAATATTACACCTTAAAAACTTTGTCTAAATTATCGCACGAGGACAGCACACTATGATGTGTAGGCAACATTTTAGCTGGGATTGCTACACAGTGAAAGAGAGCCCGCAATATGGGTTCAAACACTACTTCTTCCAAGTGCCAATTTTGAAGACATTTTTGCTTCTTTTTGCCAGCAGCATTTTCAACCCTTGGTATATGCACTGAACGCATACTGTGAATATATTTCACATGAAACATTCAGTCTTTTTTACAATATACTTAAAAATGGTGCATTTTGCAATGTTTCCTCACGACTGCTAATAGCATAAATTGAAATCAAAATAAATTCGACTATCATAGTCATGAAAGATTGGTGACTATGTTAAAGAAACAAATGCTTTGTAGTAATAGCTCGACGCAATAACCATGTGTCAATTAATTTGCCTGACACAGCTTCATTTCTGCATGCGAAGTTTGAAAGGTCTTTGCTGCATCATGCAATTCTTTCCCCGAAAATAACGCTTGAATGACTACTTCCCACACTGAAACATAGCAGCACTAGTTTTACAAAATATTGGAAATGGTCAAAAAACGACCTGGCACACTGGCGTGAAATGACCCAAATAGGTACTAAAATAAAACAGTGTGCACTGTCAGACACTAAAATGAAGCACTAATCTGCTTGTATTTCTAAATTACTTCAAAACCCTGCTCTGAATAACTGCCCAAAAGAAGTTGATTGCGAAAAATTTACTTTAACCTTTGACCTATTTTTATCTATCTCTAGTATAATGACTCCTAACCTTCGGCACACACACAAAGGCACAAAGCATTTCATATGGTTCAATGCCTTCGAACAGTACGGAAGGTCATATGTTAAGAAATAGTGTAAAATCTGGACTAATTTTAACCAGCTATGTTTTTATAACATGCAAACATCGAGAAATACACAATAATTTAGTAACTCGCCCCCTCTAAAAGTGTTGCTGTCACAGCTCCAAATTCCATTCACGAGCTATAGTGGCTAAAATATTAAAACACAGCTGAATTTCCATCTCAATGGTGGATGCACACAAGTCTGCAATATTTTAGTAACTCGCCCCCTATAAAAGTGTTGCTGTCACAGCTCCAAATTCCATTCACGAGCTATACTGGCTAAAATATTAAAACACAGCTGCATTTCCATCTCAATGGTGGATGCACACAAGTCTACACGAACAGGCATGCACTTTAGATTGACTTCACAAGCCAGATATCCGGTAATCCTGCCGTTGGAGAACGTTACCAAGTGTATGAGCTGCACTACTACATAAGCTAAAATGGATGCTTGTGTGTGTTGGTATGACAGAGCGTAAACAAAGCAGTGCAGAAGACTGAGCACACGAGCACAGCACTGTTTGTGTCTTCCTTTTTCTTGTGCTCCGTCTATTGCGTTTTTTTATACTAATGCATTAATTGTGGAAACAACTGGCTGCCGCAATTTGGTCATCTAGGTCGAACTTTGGGGCCCTTGTACCAGACTAAAGAGCTCTGTGTGAAGCAACAGGGTGTGTAACAATATTGCACTACAAATCAGGGAATACAAAGCATCGATAAGAATGTTCAGCCAAATAAAAGGCTTCAGCAAAATGTTTAAGGACACATACTCACAGGTTAATGCTCATTCACAGCTTCTACGGCAGCCCAATGATTTCTGTGCGTCCATCTGTGCGTGCCTTCCTTCCGCCTTTGGGCAAGTTCGTGTAGAATGTCTGCAGGAAAGCAAAAACATCAGAAACAAGTAGACTTTTTTTAGCATGCCTCACATAACCCAAATTAACTTTTCTCTCCCCATAAGGTAGCTGTTTAGAAAGCATCCAAACAGCCGCTGCTTTGTCTATGTATAGCTCATACCCATTAGTAGCATCCAACAACGACACCTGGTCATTGTCAAAGCATACGAGACAGAACTGAGACAGTATAAGCAAAGAGCAAGCGGCTATATTTCGCCATTATATCGTTTCCTAATCCAGCCCGATGCATTCATCGCTTAATTTTAATTTACACTGCTATACTGGTGTTTCGCCCTAAACTTACTTTCCAAATAACTCACTAGATAACCTATTTCTCTTACGCACTATATGAATACATGTTAAAAAGATGGGGCATGCAAACATGGACACAAGAGAGTCAAGACACCTAAAACGCTGAGATCACTAACTGGGGGCTCATTACCTAATCTACATTTACATTGTCGAGAGCGTAAATGCACGCCAAAATTCGATTAATGCAGTTTTGTACAAGCACATGAATGAAGAAATGCGTCCAATTGTCGAGGCCTGGCATATCGATAATGGCAGTGCACAAGAGAGCCAACCGTCGATTAACTAGCATAAAGAAGAAATCAAATGCTTGAGCAGTTATCTCTCACGTAGACTATCGCGCGTGCCAGATTGATAGGTATCGCCTCTTGCCTGGCCATGCACAGATAAGTTTCTGTGTCTACTTTATTTTGTGCCACTGTCCACCTTTCCAGTTGGCGTTAGTGGTGTCTTGGTTTCTCTCTTGTGTCCATGTTTGCATGCCCTGCCTTTTTAACATGAATACTACCAACCAGCTCAGCTGTCTGTTATACTAAATATGTATACAATCTAGAATTACCACTCTGTCCACTTGCTGATGTAATAATAACAATGGGGTTCTGTATGTTAAACGGGAAATTAAAAGCACAGGAACCTCTAGGATTTGCAACCTCCACCGAAAGTGCAACCACTCCATCAAGGATCGAACCCGCACAGTTCAGATCAGCAGCTGACCATTATAACCACTGTATTGCAGCGGGGATGTTCACTTGGTAATGTACGTGAACGTTAAGATTATGGAAAGAGCTGTAGGTTGAAGAAAGACATGCAATTAAGCAAGGAGCTGCAGACATTATGCAGTTTAGATATTTCTGTAATCCAAAGGGCTGGTGCTCAGGGCATGCACCTAAGGAACTCCTGTTCAGCGTCTCTTTTCGAACCAAAGCTTAGCAGAATTGATGTTCCTGTCTAGATATGCCCCTGAAAACCACAGTTAAATAGCTGCAAAGTAAACACTAGAAGACAGAAAAAAAATCCATCACTTGTATGATATTAAACACATCAAGATGCAAATACACCAAACACCCTGGACTGTGAAACGCATTGATTGAAAAGATATCAGTTAAACAAAGCAGC
This sequence comes from Rhipicephalus sanguineus, assembly GCF_013339695.2. Taxonomy (NCBI): domain Eukaryota; kingdom Metazoa; phylum Arthropoda; class Arachnida; order Ixodida; family Ixodidae; genus Rhipicephalus; species Rhipicephalus sanguineus. The sequence continues at coordinate 127,105,808 of NC_051180.1, read as the reverse complement.
ATAGCAATGAACTTCCATGTAGCTGCCACACGGCAAAACGCAGGTGGCTCTGGTGCCATGAAAAATCTATAATAACACTTGTTGAATATTAGCCCCGAGAACGAACACTGGCGGCGCTGCTGTCGCGGCGATGTGACGTCACGGCAAGGACTCGCTTGCTCCACTGCCGAGGCTCGCCTTTTTCTGCGCCCGCCGTGTACCCGCTCTTTTGCGGTGGTGATTACTGCTCATTCTTGCGATGCAAATTTCCCAAGGTAGAAGGTGGAAGTTTACACTATTAGCGAAAGTTTTGTAAGCTGTAGAAAGTTTAGATAATGTAGCTTATAATGGGCAAATTCTCGTCCGAACGGAAGATTCACCGTGAAAATGGTGATGCACGAGAGCAAGACGTTCGTTGTTTTCACCGCGTACTCCAAGAAATCAGCGCTAAATAATTTACGCTAATGGTTCTAACTTCATTGCAACTTGGCGTAGACTCCACGGTTAAAACACGCGTCCCGAAGATTACAAATTAAATTAGGACGTTTTTCAATTCACTAACTACATTGTGGTTTATCGTACAAGTTATGTCTGCCTTTGAAGATTATCTGGGTGATTTGACAGAATTGCGCTTTCTGCTACAGGAGACTTTAGATAAATCTGTCTGTCTAAATAATCACTTAATACATCCGGAAAATTAAACAAAATAATACGGCCACGGACACAATGGTTTCGCAAATGGTGTAAAAGGTGTAAGTATACTTGTATTATGTAAACATTTCTCCTCAAAATTCGTCTCGGATTATGAGGCCGTATACCCTGATTTGCTGAACTGCTAGTCCGATCAACCGCCAGGTCACAAGCGGTAATGTTAAATTCACGGGAGCACTGTTGATAGCAATCGCCTGCAAAACGAACGCCTGAAAGTCGAAATGAGCGTTTTTGAAGTGTTTCGATGGCACTCTCAGTGACGTGTCACACGTAATAATTAAACGTCATTCGCCTTAATGAGTGAATTAGTGGTCTCGCACGTCATGTCCACATAAAGGTTGATGATGCTCAGGGTTATACAAATGCAAAGAAAATTAATTTACGAGCTGGCTATCTAAACTAGTACTTATACAAGTGTAACAGCGCCGTTGCTACGATGCTGCATGAATACACAATCTGACAGCAATAAGGAGTTTCCGCAATTAGCCTCAACTTTTTTATGTTGTGAAATGAAGTCGCAAAATTATTGCGAGAAAAACGTGAAACTAAACAACATGATGAGTGAGCGAGTACACAATAAAAACAAACACAACAACTGCGGCGGTATTCTCGGGCGAGCGCTTTCGAGATATTTTGCGAGGCTCAATCGCTCTCGTAATCGTGCGCGGGGCTTGGCACACGGGCAAGAACGCTGTCCGCCGATCCCAGATGCGTCCGATGCAAATAACACTTGTGGAGGCGAAGCCATCATATTTTTTTAAAGGAATCGCCCGTGAACAACGCAACCTAATAATGTGAATAAGGTGTCTTGCGTGTCAAGACCACGACACGATGGTGAGACACGCTGCAGATTAACTTTGACCACCTCGAATTCTTTAACGTGCTTCTGTATGTAAGCAGAGAAATGTTGCTTTTCACACCCGTCGGAATGCGGCTGCTGTGGTCGGGAATCAGACCCATCCCCGAAGTTAGCATCACCCCTTTCAAAGTGTGCACGACGGCGCGCGGGCACCGCTGGGGAGTGAAAAAAAAAATGCATAAAACTTTTTGTCGTTTTACTAGGAACATTATCGATGCTCTTTTCGTCATTCATGTGAAGCTTGAGGCAGGCAAAAAGCGAACGTAAAGAGCGGAACAGCGCACGAAGCAAGCGCGCGATATGCCGGCGCGTCACGGCGGGCATCGAAGAGTCCTTGCCGTGACGTCATCCACGCCTCCCGCTAGACGGCGCCACCCCAACTTCTCGGGGCTAATAGCAGGATGTTTTGTATGATAAATGTATAAATTACCACTCACAGAAGCTGACATGCTATTTTAAAAATCAGCATTGCAAAAAATAAAGCAAGAAAACCACGTGACGTGTGAATTTACCATTCATAATTTAAGGCTAAAGGGCCCCTAAACAACCCCGGAGTCTAAAATTTGTGACAACTGCACGCTTGTACAACGTGAACATGTTGTCACATGAATTTTTTGATTAAGTGGTGTAATAATGAAGCCACAGGGGATAGAACAAACATTCCAGCTGGTTTCAGTTTCTCGCTCAGCCTGACCATCCTGAAGAGGGGCTTCCTCGGTGTGCCACTGTGCCAGAGCGGTGCGGTGAGGAAGCACAGTCAAAGCACTGGCGAGATAAACCAATTCGCAACACTTGGACAACCACAGATACTGCATAATCACAAAGCCAAAATGCCGTTTCGTATTGCAGAGGACTATTCAACAGTCAGCGTTACTTAATGTTGCTCATAGGCAACATTACACCACTTCGCTAGCAAAGAGGACTGGTCAAGCGCTGAAGAGGAGGTGCGGTTATTGTTTTTAGAAGTGAGTGTCTGACATTCGCACAATGTGATTCCTGCGGCCCTCTGTACGAATTAGCGAGCTTGTTTGGGAGGTGTAAAAAAAAGAAGTCGGAGCCTGCTGACTGGCCCTTTAAGAGAATGTAAACATACACTGGAAGGAAGTACACTTGTAGACATATTACTATAAGCTATAAAAAACAGGCAATTAACATGCTCAATCCATGCAGCATAGGGATGTCTCACACCTTTGCAAGAACTTTACTATGGTGGCTGCATGTTTGTGTAGGCCAGAAGCGCAGGCACGTGGCTTCCATGAATTTGACCCGTTCGTTGAAGGGAAACTGCTGCTCACATCCTTGTAGCACTGCTTTTTGAAGATGCTTCCTGCGATAACAAAATGAGCACAACACAATTATGGTCTGCAAATATCCACAGATGACCTACATTGCTGCCCTTTCTCATTAAATTTAGCTCTAGACTAAACACTGCAACAGCAGCATCCTCCTACATTACAGGGCATCATACTGCTTTCCTTGGCCTGGTTTTAGTTCAATAATTGTTTCACCCATAACAGAATGTAGCACTAGTAAAGATTTGGTTGGGGAGGGTGCAGTCGTAAAGTGTGTATGCAAAGTAAGAATATGAAAAAAAAAACAATGGCATAATTTCACATGAGATATAACAATTATCATAATTCATGTAATGTCAGACACCAAGAAGTGTTTAATTGAGCAAGTTTGACCTTAAGCTATCACAAAACAATGC
>NC_051180.1:127074495-127102451 GCF_013339695.2 Rhipicephalus sanguineus | reverse complement strand
CTTAATAGCTTATGCGTTTCCTGCTGGCTCGCCTCGCTGCCCTCCAGTTCAACTCGTCTTCTTCCGGCCTGTTGATGTTGCCTTCTGTTCCCGCTCTATCGCAACATAGGCTTTCCTCTCCGGCTATCCGGACCCTTCCTCGGAGGTCCGCTTTCAATTGCTGTTCCTCTGCTGGGAATCTAAAGAAGGGCCCGGCAACGTGTGTTTCTCTGTATACATACACTTTCTCGAAATCTATATTTCCTTGTATTGCTCTCCCCGATCCATTCTTCGCCTCTTTATCGCAGCCCCCGGTGCGACCGTTCTCATCGGCTCATGCCTAAATAAATATCCACGCAATATTTCTCGAGACGAGCCCCGACGCTGTGGTTTATCTCCACCTGCTCTCTACAAGTCGCTCTTCTACCCCGGACTAGAAGGAAAAGCCTTTGACCCGATGGCACCTCGTCGGCGGGTATAGAGGAACTCTCGGTACAGGCTGAGGTGGGAAGCACAGGGAAAAGCTTGATAGTGTGGGCACTAGGCTCCTTTAGATTGTGGTTTGGGGGCCGTGCCAAGCTTACGCAAGGCTGCTTAAGAAATGCCCCGCGCGGTTTGGCCCGCCATATATAGACGCGTTAGATATTTATCGGTTAGGCGCTGCCACTTATCAGTGTTTAGCCAGGCGCGAAAGGCTGGCGGGTGCCATTGTTCGCGCCGCCCAGCTCACGGTGAACAATGAAAAAAGAAACGAAATTAAACAGATGTTCAAATGGGCAACTTCGTGTAGCCTGAACTTACGCGTATGAAAATATTAGGAGGAAATCCTTCGGCGTTCTTCACTGCATGGTCACAATCACGCGGCCATTCTGCTGGGAGGACTTTTTTTTATTTATTAAAGCGAAAGTCTTAGATGTAGCTCATAAAACGAGAAAAATGACCGCTGGCATCGGCGTCGGCGTCAACACGAGTGTTGCAAAAATCATCGTCACCTGATCACATCATCATCACGTCATATATAGCCAATATTCGAAACGTCATCATGACATCGTTGTGACGTCAGATTGTGGCGTCACATGATGGAGTTGACGCATGACATCGTCGCTCGGTTAAAGGTGGACTGATGACGGAGGCAGTGCAAAACCATGTGAGGTACAGAAAGCTAGCAATGCCTCCGATACTGGAGGCAGTGGAAAACCACGAGAGGTGCAGAAAGCTTGCGGAGGGTGGCAGCGAAGGCTCAATACATTGACTGAGAAGAAAAAAAAACTTGCCGAAGGGCGAAGCATGAAGTGAAGGGTGTTTCAGCTCCACTAACGTGAAACCTGTGTCGGGGCGAGCATCCGGTGTGCGCCGGTGTTTCCCACAGCAAAATCACTGCTAATGGGCAATCAGAGATAGAAGAAAGAGTAGACACAGACACCCGCAGTTCGATTTTAGTTAACGTGCACGCTGCGAATGTTTATTGTACGACTACGCACAACAGAAATGTGCCACAGGCAGGACCCTTGCAGGTCAAGATCCAGTGCCTATATATACGCGGTGGCCGGTGGACGGTTGTACAGTGCGAGCAGTCGGTTTTTACAGCGAAAGCTGTTATGAGATCACAACAAGGGCCGTTTTTGGCGCCGTAGTTGTCCTCCGCCGCCGCCGGTGTCCGTAACTGCTATCGCTCGAAATAAGAAAAAAAAACGAAATAAGAAAAAATTTTCAGGATGGAACGAGGTTCCAACCTGGGCCCTCTGCGTGTGAGCCCAGTGTTCTACCTCTGAGCCATGCCGGTGTTTGAAACTGCTTTGCAAAAAGACCCTATACAGTCTTCATGTCGCCAAGGAACCACAATAACATATGCAATGTAGCCTGGTAAAAGAGTAAAATAACAACCAAGCGTCACGCAACGCGAATTCTGTAACCAGGCGTCACACAATGCGAATTGCGCAACGAGTAGGTTGTTGAATGCTTCCAACCCATTACAAAGGACCCTGCCATAATTCTTCATCGTCATCAGGCACAGCATCAACAAAGTGCGCATAATGCCTTACAGGAGTTTAGCAGCTAGCACGGTTCTGCGCACAATGACGAAAAATTGCATAGTGGCTGCTTCCCTACTTCACATAAAATGATGATTTATAGCGTAGTGGGTTCCTCGCAAGTGCACTTCTATTGGTTGCCAAGGAAGCCCATAAGGCTCCCACGATCCATTTCCTCAGGGTCTCATAAAGTTAATTCCCTCTCTCTATGTGTATCTCACGTTAGCTTATGTAATAAAGCGTGGTGGGAGAGTGACATTACGACCGGGCGTCACTAACATTAAGTAACTAGTGGGTCCGTTAAAGCTTCCAACCCATTTCAAAAGGCTCAGTCATAATTCTTCATCGTCATCAGCCGTCGCATCAAGAAACTGCTCATAACGTCTTATAGATGGTACCTCGCTTCTCCGCAGAATGACGAGTAATGTCGTGGTGGGTGCTTCCCAACTTCACAAAAATGATTTGTGGCGTAGTGGGTACGTTGTTAGTGAGGTTATATCGAGCTCTAGAAAAGCCGTTCTTCGAGCTTTCGCTGTGACTGTGCTGCGCTTTCCACGCAGGCCTGGCGTTTTTTCTATCAAGAAACTCGCTAGCAGACGCTGCCTTCGTCGGCGTTGTCTCTCGCGGGCGAGGGCGCGTTCTCGTTCCTTGCGAGCTGGTGGTTCAGTGTTCATCGCAGAAAGAGCGTTTCCATAGTCAATGCGCGCCGTTCACATTCTCTCTCGTGACACGGCGAGCGCTGAGGCGCTGGCCGCTCACGCACATGGAGCAGACGACGATGCACACGCGACAGCAGACGACGATGCGCGACGTACGCCGACGAGCCGAGACCCTAAGGTGCTTCGCCCCTAAAGGAATGATTGCCGCCTTTCATTCGTCTTAGGCGAATGTATAAGAGACTCTGTGAGATTTTCTTTCTTTTAGGGGCTAAGCATCTTAGTGTGTCGCCTTGTCGGCGTGTCATGTCGTCGTCACGGTCAGTCATGAACGGTTATGTGCCACAAAAATTGGGTAAATCCCACTACTCGCCAGCGGTCTATACTATGGATATTACGAGTTAAATGTTCATCGTTACTGCCTAAAGCATTACGTTTCGCTTAGCAACGGTGTCAGAATGCCCGACTACATTTACCAAGGCGCTCAAGTTTCTTATCTGAACACAAACGTGAATCTCCACGGTAATGTCATCTATTTGAAACACTACTTCTTGAAACATACCTGCAAAGTGATGGTGCGTCAGTGGAGCGGTCGCCAGTAAAGCAGTGAATAGTAAAGATTTTGTTGTGGGAAACATCGGCGCACACTGCATGCTTCGCCCCTTCCCAGGTTTCACGTTAGTGGAGCTGAAACACCCTTCTCTACATGCTTCGCCACTCCTCAGCGTTTTTAATTTTTTTTCAGCCAACTTTGTAAATATTTAAGCACTTTACTATTTTCCATTATTTACGTCCCATTCACCGCCTCTCTTTTCCTCACTTCCTTTTTGCGGAGCCTTGGTTTTGTAATTGTATTTTCACTTACCCCGTTCTTGGTAGCAAAGTTTCTTGACTCCTTCCTGCCTTCCGTGTTCCTTTCTAGAGGCGCAGGTATTCGCGCACTTTGGCCGTTTTTCCCACCTTTCTTTTTTCACGTGGATGTAGCGATGGTTTCCGTGGCATTTACATCCTGTTCTGCTAGTTCGCTAAAAATAATTCTGGAATATGCTTGAAAAATTATGTCTGAAGTCTGGGCGATGTCAAAAGGAAGACGCCTATCTTACGAAAGACAGCATTGGCTAGCTATTGGCTAGCCATACAGGTGCTTCACAAACTGCGCCTTTTTCTGCTGTCACTTCTCTTCGACAGTTAGCGTTGCGGTGACTAGCAACTTAACAATGATGGCGAAACTATCAAACAGTGAGTGATCGGTTCTAAGCAGAATGAAAACGCCGACTGTAAACAATCACTCCCAACTTACCTGTTTCACCGTCGTCGCACATTTTTGCTAGTCACCATGACTTACAAAAGAAGTACTTACTGACAAAAGAAGTAAAGAATACCAAGTGTCTAAGCATGCTTTGTATTTGCACGAAACTCAACGCTAAATATCAAATCAAAGCCAGCATCCTAATTTGTACGTACTTCCAATAAACACAAAGAATCACGTAAACATCTTTACTGCATTACTGTCGTTGCAGCGAGAAATTGCCCTTTCCACATTTACGTCAGGAACAAAGTCACGCAAGTGTCCTTAACAGAATCAATGAAGCAGGAAGCAGGACCTCATCAAACACAAGCTCTAATTATTCGCCCCTGAAATTGTGCTAGTAGGCTATACCATCAATGTTGTCGACAGCTTTTAAGTAACTATGTAAGCGTGAAGCATTTACCTAAAGACACAGGTAAAGTAAGAAAACGCTGAGGCAGCGAAGAAAATTACCTTCGGTTCGATCGCCTGACGGATCAAGTTTCAGGTAATTACTCGCAGCAATTCCTTAAGTGCTACCGCAAGTATACAGACGGAACTAAGAAACGGTGATTTTCAGCCTTACGCGGTTCAGTCTACCGTAATGCACAAAGGAAGTAATAAAGGAAACCCGGAACCTCCACAAGAATGGAATGAATAACAGTACGCACTAACAAAACCCACAGAGGAATTACGATGAAATGAAAATTGAGCCGTACGAAACAGACCGTTATCGGGCAACAGTGAAATTGAGCCACTTAAGTATGCTAATGAGCCCGCACTCTCCGCAGTACGTGCCTTCTGCATTATCCTGCGAGTGCTTCTTTCATTTCAATCATTCTTTTGATTACGCGGCTCATTTCGCTGTATACTTTAATTCAGTCCGAGTGGGCACAACGCTCAATTAAGAATCTCGTTAGTCGTACACCAGAAAATATAAAGTTATGCCCTTGCATGAAAGAGCTGGCACACCATTGCTCTGCTCACGCCAGTTTCTAATTAAGTAATAGACGCACGTATCTGCCAACATCCGCCGCTATTAAACGGTTATGAATTGCAAGTGCGCTGAAGTCTCATTAGCGGTAAAAAAAGCTCGAAGTGATACATGCAGAAAAATGGCGTGGGATGCAATAACTCTGATGGGCGAGGGAATGAGTGCAGAGAGAGAGAAAGCAAAAGGTATAAAGAAGAACGAGAAAAAGAAATTCTTGGCGAAAAAAATTCCTTGAGAGGCGAGATTCGAACCTGCGTACCCACGATCCGAAGGCCAGCGTCCTAACCACTCGGCTATCCAGGCACGCTAGCAGAGCGTAGCATAGCCTTGTATAGTATAGTGCAACAAAGGGGTGAAAAAGGTAAGTGAGGTTGAGTAGGAGAAATGTGACTGTGAGAAAGGAAAGGAGGAAGGAAGAACGAGTAATGAGAGGGAGAAAAAAGCAAGCGATACAAAAAGAAAGGGAGGAATAGATAGAAAGTGAAGAAAGAAAGAAAGAAAGAAAGAAAGAAAGAAAGAAAGAAAGAAAGAAAGAAAGAAAGAGATAGAAAGAAACAGACACAAAAAAGATTTGAAAAAGAGAGCAAGGATAGTCATGTGTAGTATAGCAAGAGGTGGGAAAGAGACAGGTGAGAGGGTAAAAGCCTAGCGAAGCCAGGACCAGCTAGGTGCCCACCAGCTCTGCTGTAACGCAATCTTGCGCGACTTAGTGCAAGCTGCGCTATTCGTTTAAAATTTCAGATGCCTTGTATCTACTCACTGTGAAGATGTATAGCGCTTTTCGTTTCTTCTTTTTTTTATGAGGTTATTCGGGACCACCAGTCGGTAATGTCGCTGAGATTGAGAAAGGCGCAAATGTGTGTTTTTGTTAGAGCCCATAAATGCTTAGTAACCTTCGCTCTCTCCTCCTCCCTACACACAATTTTCTTTCTCGCGTACACCGGTACATTACATGTACCGTATTTATTCGAATCTAAGCCAATGTCTTTTTCGAAAAAAACATGTGCGAAAGTGAAGGGTCAGCTTAGATTCGAGTACAATAATTAGGTTTTTTTTTGTTTTCTGGCCTTGCGAATTTCGGGGGTTGGCTTAGAATCCGGGCCGACCTAGGTACTGGTAAATACGGTATATCTGTATTTCCTAAGCGAAATCCTACTTCCCCACTAGACGGTCAATAGCCTCAATCTATGACCTTTCCTTGTTCGCAATTTTTACGTCATTTGGAGCGCGTCTATCAAGTAAGTGAAGATGAGTAACCTCCCCCGACAACGGTCAGCAGATATTCTTGAACGCATATGATTACATTTAAAAATCTGTTGCCAAATACACATGTGCGCATGCGCAAGATCACACCGCAATGCAGCCACTTATAATGAGTGTCGTAAAATAATTATTGCGGTATGACATTCTGCTCCGTGGAGTAAGGAAGCTCCTGTATTGTCGTACACTTGGACTGAAGTCTTCAAGCTTCCTTTTGTAATATGACATCCATGTCTGTTGAAGGTATAGGGTGGAGTTCACTCTAAAAGAAATTGCTCTCGGGCCACTTGGTAACTCATGCGTTGCCAAGTGGCAGTTCGCACCGACCTCTAAATAGTAGGAAGGAACTTAACATAAGGATGACTGTTTATCCACGTCTGTAGAGCCATTTTATACTCGTATGCTGACTTCGATATTGTTGGCATTCAACACCTTCTTGTGACTGGCAAGTGTAACCTGCCCATGGACTTGAAAGAACACCTTTGAGTGATACTGCGGTAGAAGTGAAGGTTGAACTGTCTTGAACACTTGCATAAGCGATTATGATATAAACGCCGGAAGACTGGAGAACAGAACGAGAAAGAACAGACATAGAATGCCACGGACGGATGGTGACGCTTTCATCTGTCCTCCCTTCATCTCGCCTCCGTCCTTTGAGGCTTCAGTCATAATCATAAATGAGACTTGCGCCATGTCAATGCACGTCACAGAAGTACCCGTCGCTTTTGCAGACCGGAATAAAGGAAAAAAAGAATTGGAGAAGAGGGAATGGTGCCACCGTCGATGTTTCTTTGACTGGAGTACATTATACGCAATAATATTTCATAGGAAAAGCAGTAAAACAACATCACCAACTGACACCTTATCTGTAACCTTCATGTCGCGCTCTTTCCATTCTTAACATCACATGTGTCGCTTGTCGTCCTGCCGGAGATGACAGATATTCAGCGGTGCACTCTTTTGTGTCAGTTGCTGCAGCTGAGATGGGAGCAGTGAGGCAGGCACGTTGACAATGTACTAAAAGGGAGTGCAAGCATGACGACTGACGTGGGAGACGAGAGGAGCTCTAAGCCATAGTTGTCTATGTAGACTGATACTGTCATTTCCGTTGCTTATTATTATGTGCTGTCTCCCGCTAGGATGCTACCTCAGAAGCTGTCAAATATGCACCGAGGTGACATCTTTAGTATCTTTATATAGAAGATCAGCATTTTATTAGCATTATTAAGGCGAAAGCCTTAGATGGTTTATCAAACACCAAAAGTGAGAGTCGTCAATCGCGTCGGCATCACCATGAAATAATGAGAAAGATCATCATGCAGTGACGTCATCGTGACGTAAAAGGTCGCCAAAATTTGTGGCGTCATCGTGACGACTTTACACGACATAGTCACTTGGTCAAACATTGGCCGATCTCAGAGACGGTGCTACAAAACTGCGTGAGGTGCAAAAAACTGCAATGCCTCCGATCGTGGAGGATGGCATTGGCACAATCGACTCAGAAGCAGCAGCAAAAGAAGATGGATTCCGCCTTCGAGTCGTATTAGGCGAATGCATAAGGGACCCCCGTGTGACTTTTCGTTCCCAAGATGTGCATGCCACGTTAGAACTTTTGTGCGCTTTCCAGAACCGAAGTAACAGTGTAGTAGGTTGTGAGGGTACAGGGCTGACGCGAAGTGGCGGAGAGTCGCATGCAGGAGGCGGTAGGTAACTGTGGGTGGCGCCTAGAGTCAAAGACCGAGTTGGATGACGGTGGACGGCGTGGTCGGCATCGCGGGCTTATGGCATCGGGGGCGATACGACAGACGTATCGAGCGAAGCCGCTTCGGCAATGCGAGCCGTGTGCAGTGTGGCTCAAACAAAAAGTCAGACTAGGTGATTGAAACGAACGGTCTCGACGGACTAAATAAACGTACTTGACACGCTTTACCGACACAGCAGATGTACTTTCGTTTGTCAACACGTGTAAATTCTCGGTGGCCGAGCCCGATTTGAGAACCCTTGGCGATGTACAGTTTCGAATAAAGAATTATCCCAATGCAAGACAAAGTAAAACAGGAAGCACTAGGTGACAATCCTGAAAGTTAAGAGGGAAAGAGAAAAGTGGAGGTAGAAGTCAGAGGGTTAATTAAAGTAACTGTCTGTTGGGTATCTTTACATTATGGGGGATGGCAAACGATGAACCAGTGGGGAAAATAAGTGATTTTTAAACCCTGCCGTTTTGTCGTGAAAGCAGAGAATAGATCCGATATCAATGTGCTAAGAATATTGCACGCAATAAGGAGCGTCAGTTCATGGCCAGTACTGGTTGCAGCGAACAATAATTTACTAAGTTCCCGAAAACATTTCATTAACACCCCACAAGTCATTCATGATAAAATAAAAGATGTTTATGATAAACGAACGTGGTGCTATGCGCCCATATACAGACACTAACGAACGGAATTAACTTAATGGTTGTCCGCAATCACTCTGTGCCACAACGCCAGTCTGGTGACCAGCACTGGCAGCGTAGAACGCACATGCTTGTCTCAGGCTGAGCATAGAATGCTGCCGTTGTATTGGCGCGAAGGTATAACGACAGGTTTCACCTCATCAAATGGCATCAGCGTCTCACATTTCTGTTTTCTTCGAGCTCGCGTTTGTCAAGCGAGCACAGTGCGCAGCACTTTCCTATTTGCCGCGAATGGACGTATTCAAGTGTTGTTTTCGAGCCACGAAAAAAATGTTTCTATGTATAACCGCTATGCTCACAGAGCGGAAGCAAGGTATTTAGAAAAGTGACAAGAAAGTATCGTAGCTTGAACAATGTCGCCCAAGGTCTGCTGCACTAGTATAGGGGTGACAGTGCTCAAGTGCTGTACCGAAGGTGGCGGGTTTGATTCCGGCCACCGTGGTCGCATTTCGATGGAGGCGGAATGCTTGAGGATCGTGCACTTTGCGATGTAAATACACGTTAAAGTGCACCAAATGGTCTAAATTTGCAGAGATAACAGCTTTTCACGATATTCACGCAGATGTTAGCCTGATTCATCGCTTGGCTTGCTACTCCATTTACTAGAGTGTGCCTCATAATCATATCGTGGTTTTGGTTTGTAAACCCCGGAAAATTAATTACTACATTATTAATGTCACGAAAGACGAAATTTCTATTAGAAAGGAAATGCAAATAGGTCTAGTAAGCTTGCGTAATGCATAAAACAAGCTTCGCACGAGGGAACTGAAAAGAAATGTAAAGAAGAAGTGATTAGCACAAATTGGCGGGATTACCAAACCCATACGCATAATCGACTTCGAACACCGCCATTTACCCTTCAGAAGACGTGCTGACTATAAGCTCAACAGTGGCAAGGCATGGTATGGTAGAGCGATGTGCTGCAGTCGACTTTTTTTTTCCGCCGCTCCCGGTCACCAATATTAATGACAGCACAGGTTAAGCCCAGCTGTTATCAAGGACGTGGCGACGAGAAACGAAAGAAATGTTGTCCTTAATTGGCATGACCCAGACCACTTTTTTCTATTTGTATATTGGACGTTGCGTTTATTATTTGTATCAACACGTCGACGACGCTGACTAACAAAACATTCCATTGAATTCGACAGCTAGACATCGCAACAAATGCTGTTTGCATAGAGACAGGGTCCATTGCCGTTTACTTGTGCGCCGAGAATCTGTACACGTTACATCCAATATATTGGTTGCTTCTTCCCTATATCATAAAAAAAAACACATGACTAACTATACCTTTAAGGCATTTTAGGTCTGATGATGATGATGATATGTGTTGTTTTGTGGCGCAAGGGCCAATGATGGCCAAAGAGCGCCAAAAGGTATTTGATGTGTAGGAGATGATGCGGTCAATGACAATGGCAGTGTGTAACGTTGGCTGTATATGGGCCTAAAAACGTTTGCTGTAAAGTGCGTAAGACATGAATAGCTGTTAAAAGAATGTTATGATTTCTGAGACATACAATGAGTGTGCTAGTATGGTATGCATAAATGAACTTATCAAAGGAGATTCGTATGAAGGTAGCACTTCATACCTCGTCAGGGTCCTTGGAGACAAGGGCGACGAGTACGTGCTATAATGTGTACAGTCATCGCAGCAGCGGCCTCTCAAGGTAGGCCGTGCTACGTATTTTTGGGATTAATAATATGCAGTGTGGTAGTTCTGTCAACAAAATTCAGGACTGTGTCTGTGTCAAATATTGGATCTCTTCCGAGGAACATTGCTGGGTGCAAGGGAATGTTTTCTCGGTAAGCCTGCTGAAAATACTTTTTTCTTTCAGGTTCAGCTTGCCGACACTCTAGGAGAGCGTGAAGAACTGTAAGCCCTTGACCACATTTATTGCAGGTGGGAGGGTCCTCACCAGTCAGCAAGTAGTTATGGGTAGTATAGGTATGACCTATTCTTAAGCGGCAGATCAAGACCTCACGTCTACGGGACTTCGTCGTTGATGGCCAGTTACCTAGATAGGGTTTAATTAGGTGAAGTTTGTTTGATGTTTCTCTGTCCCACACGTTCTGCCAACAGCTTCTAAGTTTACTGCGAAGGAGTGGTTTCAAATCTGTAACAGGCACCGCTAAGGAAGTGTTGCCACCTTTCATCCCTGTTGATGTAGCAAGTTCGTCGGCAAGGACGTTTCCTTCAATCCCCCTGTGGCCCGGCACCCAACACAGAGTGACGCGCTGGTTTAACACGTACATGCCGCATAAAACAGAGTACAGATTGTGAACTACTGCATTTTTGTGCTTTTGGACTTTTACTAAGGCTTTAACTACGCTTAGAGAGTCAGTAAATATTACTGCCTTTTTTAACTCAAGGCTTTTTATGTGCTTTGCGGCAGTTAAAAGAGCGAAGGCCTCTGCTGTAAAGATGCTCGTTTCCGGGTGCATAACTCCCGATTGTGAATATGACGGGCCAATCGCTGCATATGCTACACCGGCATGCGACTTGGACGCGTCAGTGTAAAATGCTGGGCAAGCATATTTCTCTTTAAGTTCAAGGAAATGCATGTGGATATGCGCCTCTGGGGCATGTTTCGAAACTTCGACAAATGTCATATCGCAGTCTATCTCTTGCCATGACCAGGGCGGTAGAGGGTTCGCTGGTGCCATTAGCGCATGCGTAAAAAGTGGGACATCCATGTCTTCACAGAACCTCCTCACGCGCAATGAGAAGGGCTCTCTAGCTGTAGTGCGGTTATGGAAAAGGGCCGCGCATGCAGTGTCATTAATGACAGAGCGATAAGGATGATATATATTTGCATTCACCTTCCAAAAGTAGGCAACGCTAAGGTATTGCCTCTGGAAATTGAGTGACCATTCGTTGGATTCAACATAGAGACTTTGGACAGGACTAGTCCTAAAAGCACCGGTGGCAAGGCGGATGCCCAGATGATGGACCGGATCCAATACCTTCAGGGCGCTTGGTGCCGCAGAGGCATACACAATGCTACCGTAGTCCAAACGTGATCTTACAAGGCTTTTGTGTAGATTCAGTAGACACTTTCTGTCACTGCCCCATGTCGTGTGTGAAAGTATTTTGATTATATTCATAGTTTTTAGACATTTAGCTTTAAGGTACTTAATGTGGGGAAGGAAGGTGAGTTTTGAGTCTAGTATTAGACCTAAAAATTTGTGTTCTGTGCTCACAGGTAGTAACTGTCCGTAAAGCTCAATGTGAGGCTCTGGGACTAGTCCCCTCTTCCTTGTAAAAAGGACGCAAGAGCTTTTCTGGGGGTTAAGCTTAAACCCGTTTTGATTAGCCCATTTTGAGACTTTATTGAGGCCCAGTTGGATATGTCGTTCACAGATAGCGATATTACATGACTTAAACGCTATTTGCACATCATCCACATATATGGAATAAAACATGTTATGTGGGATAAAATTGCGCAGGGAGTTCATTTTTACAATAAAGAGCGTACAACTTAGTACTCCACCTTGTGGTACCCCAGTCTCCTGCACATATGGCTTAGATAACACGTTGCCAATTCTTACTCTGAACGTACGGTTGCTTAAGTAGCTTTCGATAACGTTTAACATATTACCACGGATACCAATTGCCGACAGGTCCTGCAGAATTCCGAAGCGCCACGTGGTGTCATATGCCTTTTCGAGGTCAAGGAACACTGCCAAGAAGTACTGCTTATGAACAAATGCATCGCGTATGTTAGCCTCAATGCGAACAAGGTGGTCGGTTGTTGAACGACTCTCTCTGAAGCCACACTGGTGTGGATCAAGCAGATTGTTCGATTCAAGATAATGCAACAGACGGCGATTTATCATTTTTTCAAATAGCTTGCATAAGCAACTGGTGAGCGCTATCGGACGGTAGCTTGTTAATACAGATGGGTCTTTGCCCTGTTTTAAAATGGGGACAATGATAGCCTCTTTCCATGCGGCAGGAAGATATCCGGTGGCCCAAATATTGTTAAGTAGCGCAAGCAGTGTCATCTGAGTGTCTGCATGGAGGTTTTTAATCATGTCGTATACGACTCTGTCAGCTCCCGGTGCTGAGCTTTTGCATGTATTTAATGCAGCTCTAAGCTCGGCCATGTTAAAAGGACGGTTATATGGCTCATTTTGCTGGCAGTTGCGGTTGAGTGCCTTGCATTCCTCGGTTTCTTTGTATTTTCGGAATGATTCGGTGTAGTGCATGGAACTAGAAATGCTCTCAAAATGAGCACCAAGGGCATCTGCCTGCTCTTCCAAACTGTTTCCTTGCTCATCTACCAAGGGCAACGGATAAGTTTCCTGTCCCTTCAGTCTTCTCAGCCCATTCCATACCTTTCTTTCCTGCGTATACGAATTTATGCCAGAGATAAATTTCTCCCAGCTTTGTCTCCTGGCTTGCCGTCGGGTACGTCTTCCTTGTGATTTAGCCTGTTTAAATTCAACGAGATTTTCAGCGTTCGGATAACGGCGTAGTATGCCCCAAGCCTTATTTTGCTTCTTTCGCGCCTTCCTGCAGTCTTCATTCCACCAGGGAACACGTCTTTTGGATGAATAACCATTTGTTTCGGGGATGAACATTTGTGCAGAGTCAATGATAAAAGCAGTAAAATAGGTGACTGCGTCATCTATGTTTAAATTCTTCAAGAAATCTTGAGACAAGCGAGATGATTCCTTAAAACCCTTCCAGTCAGCCGACGCTAGCTTCCATCGAGGAAACTGTGGCAGAGAGCTTTGTTCCTCCCTTAATTTTAACACTGCAGGGAAGTGGTCACTTCCATACGGATTTCTGATCACATCCCATTCTAGATGTGGAAAAAGTGTTGCAGAACCAATTGTCAAGTCTATTGAGGAGTAAGAGTTATGCTGCGTACTGTAGTAGGTCGGTTCCTTTTTATTAAAGAGACAGGCACCGGAACTAACTAGGAAGTTTTCTATCAATCTGCCTCTTCCGTCGCAGCGGGAGTCTCCCCACAGGCTGTTGTGGGCGTTAAAGTCACCGGCTAGAATGTACGGTTCCGGAAGCTGGTTAATTAAACTGTAAAATTCTGTCTTGCTCACTTGACAGTTTGGTGGGAGATATATTGAACAGATAGTAATTAATCGATTGAAGAGAATCCCTCGTATTGAGACTGCTTCAAGCTCGGTTTGAAGTGTGATCTGTTGGCAGGCAACAGACCTGTCTACAATAATCGCCACCCCACCGGACGAGGCATTAGCATTGTCACGGTCTTTGCGGAAAATAGCGAATTGTCGTAGAAAGTTAAATTGTTTCGGATTTAGATGTGTCTCCTGGACACAGAACACCTTAGGCTTATGGTTGCAGAGTAGTTCAGTTATGTCATCGAGATTGTGAATAAGTCCTCTCACGTTCCATTGCATTATCTGTGTGACCATGATGACAGAATAGAGGAGGGTGTTCTGCGTCTACTGGAGAACATTGGGTTATCAAGAGTCCTTTTCTGGACACTGGATTTTCTGCTTCCCTTTCGGGGCGCGCTCGATAGAGCTGCGCCGGTCTTTAGGCACCAGAGGTGCCGGTGTTGTGTCCATTGCCTCCCGCGAGGCGCTGGACGCCCGCGCACGCAGGCTGACAGTCCGTGCTTCAGACCTAGCCTCGCGAGGCGTGGTCTTGAGGCCCGACGAACCTGGAGTCGCGGGACTCTGTGACTGAGTCGGTGGAGCAGCCTTAGCTACTGCCACCACGGGGGCGGGCGCCACAGCCAGCGGCTCGCTACAGGCGGGTCGTGGGAGTGACGCAGGCTGGTTCGACGCTGCCCCCTTACGCGCCGCATCAGCAAAGCTTCCTTTATGAAAAATGGAGCACCTTCTTCTGGCATCTTTATACGATATGTTTTCTCTTATTTTCAAGGTGATTATTTCTTTTTCTTTCTTCCAGGTTTCACAGGATCGAGAATATGCAGGATGATCGCCATCACAGTTTATGCAGTGGGCTTTGCCAGAGCAGTTTTCCGAAGAGTGGTCTTTCTCTCCACACTTTGCACAGGTAAGGTGGCCTCGACAGCTTTGAGAGCCGTGGCCATACTTCTGACATTTGAAGCATCGGCGCGGGTTTGGAATATAGGGTCTACTCGGGTTTTTTGTGTAGCCCGTTTCGAGGGTTTCTGGCAGGGTGCTTGAGGCAAAAGTTATGATTAGATGCTTTGTTGGTATTTCGGTGTTCTCTCGTCTGATCTTTATTCTTTCTACAGTGATGACATTCTGGTCCTTCCAACCATCCAAAAGCTCTGCTTCTGAAAGTTCCAGCAAGTCAGTTTCAGAGACTACGCCTCGGACAGTGTTCAAAGATCGGTGGGGCGTTACTGTTACTGATGTGTCAGCAAAAGCTCTAATGTTAGCAAGTTTTTCATATTGTGCCTTGTCACACAGCTCCAGAAGGAGGTCGCCGCTTGCCATTTTGCTCGCTTTATATCCCGGTCCGATTGTTTGTGTCAGTGAATTCGCCACGAGGAATGGAGAAATCGCTCTTACTGGCTTCTCAGGTCTGTTGCTATGTATAACATGATAGCGGGGGAAAGACTCATTCTGCTTGAAAAGGAAGTTGACGGAGGCTTCGGTGCGCGCCCGCTTTGTGGCGGTGCGATCAGCTAGCAAGGGAAACGCTTTATGCATGACATGTATATTTCTTTCGGCAACGATGGCGGCCACCCACCACGGAGCCCAACGAGGGGACGGTACGAGTTTAGGATTACTTGCACGCGTCAGCCGTACATCATTGCTATAACCTAATGCGTCTAGACCAAGGTTGGCTATTTGCACAAGGTTAACCCTTGCCGCCAGGAAAAACGGAAGTTAATTGAAGAGAGGAGAGGACAGGAAAGGTGAACAGTGAGAGAGAAAGACGAAGATGTGGGAGAGAGATAGGAAAAGGCGACTGCCGATTTCCCCTGGGTGGGTCAGCCCAGGGGTGCCGTCTACGTGAAGCCAGGGCCAAAGGGGTGTGTTGCCTCTGCCGGGGGGCCTTAAAGGTCCAATCACCCGGCGTCGGCTCAACCCCCAGGATCCCCTTTTCCCCGGACACGGCAAAGCCACGCACGGCGGGGCGTGGGAAGGGGTCGAAACCCCCCCGTTAGCTCGGGTCCGTGGTGTCGCTAAACACCAAACGCCTGCTTACGCAGACGCCCCTGCGGGGGCATTTTAGGTCTGACAAAGCTTTTCCGACCAGACAAAGAGGAGGCGGAAGACTGAAAATGATCGCAATAAATGCCGCATTCACCAAACGCGTGGTCTGAGAGGTAATAGTAACAAAAAAAGTTCGGCAGATCCCACGTACCGTGGGAGTCGATGTTATGCGCAGCATGCGGCGGGTAGGTGACTGTGGCGTAACGTTTTTTACTGAACGACACGTTACAAAATGACGCTAAAGATTTGTATAAATTTTATACGCACACATATATATGTTGAAGAGCCACATATGTGTTATATAACCGGTTGTTTACGGTTGGGTAACGCTGCGAATGGCAACGTGGGTATTACCTACACCAAAAGCAGTAAGCTGATATGTAGTGCTTATACGTGTCCCGAGAACGCACACACGTTTCACGAACCCGTGTGCATGTGTGCAGGAAGTTCTTGACAGTTCTTGAACAAGGGCATCATCACCGTGACCAGTGAGCACCAGCAGCTGGTAATGACTTGTTATAGGATCCGGTCGTAATCGTGATGACGAGGAGTCCATGTGTAGTGAAGTATGTGGTATAGTAGAGCTGTTGGAATTCGTGGATGCCTCGGTCATTTTGTCGACAAATTGTCTGCCGACAGAGCCGGCGATATGTCGAAACCTGAAGCCACCCTTCGCGTTGATGAGGTATAGGCTGTCGAGGCTGGTAGGCCTGGATAGTGCTACGTAGACCAACATCAGTGGATGGTGTTTGTCGTATTCGTAGACTACCTGGGCGCATGTTGGCTAAGTAGCCTAGTCTACAAAGCTGTTGTCAATCAATCTGGCATCATCCTCGGTCAGCATGAGGCCATCGCCCAGCCTCGTAAGAAATGAAGAGGACACAGCGTCGTTCTGGTGGACGAAGTGCACTTTACGGTGCGGTGATGTGGATATCATATGTAACCTTCATTAATGCTATCCTCCGGGGTCGAGCAATGCTTCAATATAGCTTGCTGAATCATAGGAATACAAACGTAATGTTTATTAGACAGCTATAAAAGCGGAGCCAACACTGGAACTACAGACACTAATCTGATATGACACCTCTATCGTAGGAGTACACATCGTAGGAGTATCATGTAGCGTTTATTGCTTTCTTGCAAAATTACATAGCCAGCACCACAACCACAATTGGCGTTGCACTGATATTACGCCTGCGTAGGCTGCTTTTCCAAACCAGTTTACAGACCTGGCGTGGCTCAGTGGTAGAATACCTGATTGCCACGCAGAATTCTTGGGTTCGATTCCTGCTGGGATTCTAATTTTCATTCTTTCCATTCGTTGAGTCAATGCTGCCGATGTTGGTTTTCCTTAACCCTCTAACATTTAAGTTAACAATGTCTGTTCTCGCCGTTGCTGGGTAGATATAAACTGTCAATCACCTGTGGCGCATACCCGTACACCGCAGCCCGTGGTAAATGGGTATGTGCCACACGTTTCTAGTGGAAAGGGTTTGACGACGTACGCGACAAGATTTTAACGTTATTCATATCATGACCCGGCAGTCATATTCGTCAAATCCTCTTACCTTCCTATGCAAATTTTGGTCTACACCAAGTTAAGGAGGCGATCATGAGAGCACCCAGACGTAAGCGGCTAGATAGATAGATAGATAGATAGATAGATAGATAGATACGTAGATAGAAACGCTCAAAGTGCCAGAGGTTCGCTAAGAAATGCTTCGCGTTTAATACGCGAGCACGCATTGCCAGGAGAGAAACGGCGTTATTGGAGTGTAAAGGCTAAGCTGCGACAAGATGTTCCCTCGGGATATACTAGGCGTGTCTCGACACCTGCGCACACGAGCAGAATTGGGAGCCTCGTTCGAACATAAAGATTGCCTTTATTTCCGCCTGACTTCGTTTGCACCCGACAGAAAATACAAGTACGTGGCTTCCTCTCCGTGTACGTTTTACCATTCTCCTGTTCATAGGAAACACTTTTCTTTGGTTCTGTTTCATTTTGAGCATCCGGTGTTCTTGTTGTTCTGAGGGCTCTCCGAAGATTTCCCAGAGCTCCCAAGAGCCTGGTCGCCCGTTCAGCATGATTACTCTTCTTTTTTACTGTGTTTTTCATTGCCTGAAAAAAAAATCCGTCTTCTCAAATTCGTATAAATGTCGCCTGCCTTCGGTTGCTGAACAGCATGTTGCTAGACATCCACCGCATTATAAGCATGCTTGCCTAAATTATTTGTGCAATTTTTATTTTTGCGTTATTAGATCGTTTGTTTGCTGGCTTTTTTCGTATTTATTTGTAGATGTCAACTTCCTACTACTTCTTGACACTTATTATGACATTTGCGTGTGTACATATACTACACAATAAAGTAAATAAAAATCCATTCATGCCTTCTTGCACACGCTGCCATGTAAACGTTAGATGGTGCACATTCTCCTTAGTCGTATGCCTACGAGCTCTTGAGACTTAAGAGAGCACAAATATTCAAGTGAAATGCGATTGCCGTGCGCGCTACCGTGCACCTACATCAATGATTTGTGAATTATGCGGCTCAATGCAACAGTGGCAACGAGAGGAGCCACGGCGAGGTGTACCAGATGAACTTAGGCAACCTGAAGTTCAATAACGCGCACGTAAGTTTAAATTCACAAGCTTCTTTTTCATCGAAATGCGTCCGCAAAAGCAGTAACTCGAACACGCGACATTATTGTATGAAGTACAACGTCACTCAGTTACGGCGGTACGGCATTGTGCGTCTGTGATCAGGGTATCTGTTTCAAAACCAGTTTGGAAGAGCAACCAATCGGACAAAGGGTGGCAGTGCCGTATTAAACTGTTATAAAGCCCTAATGAATCAAGGGTCAAGTGCGAGAGGCGGCGTTCCTTTCCACCAGCCAGTGAATAGGGCCCTTAAGTGTAGACTTAAGTGTAGCTCTTAAGTGTAGAGTTTGGGGTTGTTGGTTCTTCATCTTGCAGGTTCTTTCCTATTTGTTTTTTTTTTCATTGTAGTGCAACATTAACGCAGAAGAAAAGGAACAGAACACACACAATAGCGCTTTCTGCGTGCATCTCGTTCTTTTTTTTCTTTTCTCTGTTCTTGTGTTAGTTGCCCTACATTGAAGGAAATGGACTTTTCAGTCCAGCAGCAGTCACCGCCCATGGCGCCCACCCCACATATCGTAGGTGGAGCTCGAGGTCAAGTTACACATATGGTTGTAAGCTCGAGGTCGACACTGTTGCTTTTAAATAATCTAAGATAATAGTAGGAAGGGGTTACACCAGTATAAACTATTGCTGCATGCCTAGGCTGTATGGCATTAATGAAGTAGGGTTTTTTTTATTGAGCATGTTGCAGAGCTTGGGCCACAACGTAAGTGCCGCTGAATATGATTATGTCACTGAGTATAAAAAGCAGGACATCATTACGAGAGACGCCGCAGTGAAGGACTCCGGAAATTTCGACCTCCAGCATTTTGCTTCGATCGAAATGCGGCCGCCGCAGTCGGGATTTTATCCCGGGACCTTTGGGTCGACAGTCAAGCACTATAACCACTAGAACACCGCGGCAAGTGAGAAAAAAAAAAAGGTCATTAAATTACCTGTTGCGTTCACGCCACTATTCCAGTACCGGCCACCGCTTTGAGAAGTTGTGCGTATGACTGTAAAAACCACGAAAACAAAACCGTTGTAAAATGAACTATAATATCAAAGGTCCACTCATATGCCTCGAAAAGCCGCAGCCGGAAGAGCCATCAGCCCTACGAAGTCGCGCTGATATTCCTTACAACAGAAAATTTTGCAGCTCTCCAATTATGGCGAAGTTAAACCTTACCTTGTTCTGGCCTTCCTGGCTTATTTTTTTCCCTAACAAATAGGCCGACTTTCGGCCGGCGCTTGTTTCCCTTTCTGTACTCAACCGCGACTCTTCCTTAAGTCGCGCCTCTGCGCGGCGTCGCCATGGTTACAGCCGCCTGTTCTGCCTGAGATATGAGAAGGCGCGTGCTTATTAATTAGCGGCCCGCTTTATCTCTCTATTATTCCCCCCGCCAAATGCGCTCTTTTCTTCGTTGCTCTTTTCTGAGCTATTCTAAGCTCTACCTAGTCTTCGGCTTAGTCTCAGCAAAATTGAGCAGCTGAATGGAAAGGACATGAAAAAGGAGTTTCGGAGAAATCTGCTTTCGGAGGAACGTGAAAAGAATGAGTGCAGTGCGGCATGAAGAGCAAAGACTAGGTTTTTATTCTTTCCTCTAGGTGAAGATTGAATGGCTTAAATTATGAAACCCACTATCTTTCTCTTTCTTAGTTAGCCGCCTCACCGACTATGCCTATACTCACGTACGTTCTAAGATTCGCATACGCAATTTTCGTGAAGGTGAGAAAAAAACGTGTGTGTGTGTGTGTGTGTGTGTGTGTGTGTGTGTGTGTGTGTGTAGAAGATGCACTAATTTTTATAGACGCTTTCAGAACAAGTTTAAAAGAGTGTACTAAATTAAGCAAGGTTTGCAATATCAGACAAGTAGCACTTGTCTGAGAAAAAGAAAAGTGATACACCTGCGGGAAAGTTGACTTAAGAGGACACTAAAGTAAAAAATAGCCAGTGTACAGTCGTAGACTAATCTTTGAGAATTCTAACGTCAATTGTTTCGCAATCACGGGTTGGCCACTGCAAAACGAAAGTAACGCCAAATTTACATTTCCTTGTTTTATTTTTCGCGTTAACCCCATCGTCGGTACGCAAGCTCGACATGAAGCATTTCAAAGTACTTATTTAAGTCACGTTGCCTCAGTAAGTGTTCTGGAAACGTGCCATGACGTCACTGCCAGCTTCTGCGCGGATCTTGAAGGTGGCATCAACACTCATCTTTTTCTCTTCGCGCTGTTTCTGACTTGCCAGCCGTCTTTTCGCAGCAACGCATTCTGTTATTCTTAGCAGGTGCGCTATAAAGGGGTCAGGAAGCACCCCTTGGGCTTGTTGAAAAAATTCGGCAGATCCCACGCGTTGTGGGAATCGATGTAATGCGAAACAGCCAGCAAAGAGCTGCATACATCGCCTTGTTTGTCTTTGAGCCTAATGAAATCATTCATGCCATGGCATCTAGTCCAACATATATCGCATGTTTGCCATGCACGCATGCAAGCACAATCTAGTGTACACCATGCCAATGAAACGCATTATCTGGTATATAAATGCATGACCTGTCGCTTATGTTCATCACGCACCCGTATCATGTCATACCAATTTGGTATATATCACGTTAACAAAACGGCCGGAAGCGCACTATGAGAGTGGCATGTAAATCATACCGTACATGACATGCATAACATGGTTCGCATGTTAAGACCTCTCATTTATGTTCGTCATACAGTCACATCGCGCTATACCAATTTTGGTGTATATCAAAGGAGCGAAATGGCCGCGAGTGCACCATGAGTAGAGCATGTAATTCAAGTCATACATGACATGCATATTATGGTTTTTCATGTTACCACCTGTCACTAATGTTCATTATACAGTCACATCGCGCAATACCTGTTTTGGTGTATATCAAGCTATCGAAACGGCCGCGAATGCACCATGAGCGCGGCATGTAAGTCATGACATACATGACATCCATGTCATAGTTTTCATGTTACCATCTGTTATTCATGTTCTTCATACAGTCACACCGCGCAATACCAATTTTGGTGCATATAAATCTAGCGAAACGGCCAGGAATGCACCATGAGCGCGGCATGTAAATCATGACATACATAACCTGCATGTCATGATTTCCATGTTACCACCTCTCATTTACGTTCGTCATGCAGTCGCGTCGCGCAATACCAATTTTGGTGCATGTCAAGCAAGCGAAACGGCACGAGTGCGTCATGAGCATGACATGTAAATCATGTCGTGCATGTCATGCATGTCATGATTTTTCATGTTACCACGTCTCATTTACCTTCGCCATACAGTCGCTTCGCGCAATACCAATTTTGGTTACATCAAGCTAGCGAAGCGGCCGCGAATGCATCATGAGCGTGGCATATAAATCAGGTCGTACATGACTTACATGTCATGATTATCATGTTACCACGTCTCACTTACGTTCGTCATACAGTCGTGTCGCGTAACACCAATTTTGGTGTATATCACGCAAGCGAAACGGACGCGAATGCACCATGAGCGTGGCATGTAAATCATGACATATATGTCATGGGTGTCATGATTTTCATGCTACCACCTGTTATTCATGTTCTTCACAAAGTCACATCGCACAATACCAATTTTGGTGTATATCAATCTAGCGAAACAGCCGCGAGTGCGCCATGAGCGTGGAATGTAAATCATGTCATACATGACATGCAAATCATGATTTTCATGTTACCACGTGTCAGTTATGTTCGTCATACAGAAATATCTCGTCATACCAGTTTTCGTATGTATCCCTTCATATAAACGGCCGCGAGCGCCCCGAGACCATGTCATGTAAATCATGCTGCACATGACATGCGCGTCATGATTTGCATGTTATGACCTGTCATTATGTTCGCCACGAACTGTTGTCACGCCTACCAATTTTGGTATATATGAAAGTAACGGAACGGCCGCAAGAGCCCAAAGGCCGTGGAATGTAAATCATGCTGTTCATGACATGCGTGTCATGATTTTCATGATATGACCTGTCATTTATGTTCGTGATAAGGCCATGTTATGACACACCAATTGTGGTATACACCCGATTAACGAAACGGCCAGGGAGCCCAAAGGCCGTGGAATGTAAATCATGATGTTCATGACATGCGTGTCATGATTTTCATTATATGACCTGTCATTTGTGTTCGTGATAAGGCCATGTTATGACACATCAATTTTGGTATACATCCGATTAACGGAACAGCCAGGGAGCCCAAAGGCCGTGGAATGTAAATCATGCTGTTCATGACATGCGTGTCATGATTTTCATGATATGACCTGTCATTTATGTTCGTAATAAGGCCATGCTATGACACACCAATTTTGGTATACATCCGATTAACGGAACGGCCAGGGAGCCCAAAGGCCGTGGAATGTAAATCATGCTGTTCATGACATGCGTGTCATGATTTTCATTATATGACCTGTCATTTATGTTTGTAATAAGGCCATGTTATGACACACCAATTTTGGTATACATCCGATTAACGAAACGGCCAGGAGAGCACAAAGTCGTAGGCGGCTAGATAGATAGATAGATAGATAGATAGATAGATAGATAGATAGATAGATAGATAGATAGATAGATAGATAGATAGATAGATAGATAGATAGATAGATAGATAGATAGATAGATAGATAGATAGATAGATACGCTCAAAGTCGCAGAAGTTCGCTGAGAAATTCTTCGCATTTAAAACACAATCTGCAGAAAGCTGACACGGCTATGAACTGCTCTGCAAAATATTACAGTCGTGCGCGCCGTGTAAAGGCCACAAGCGGAGCGCGAAGTGGATGGATGGATGGATGCTATGAGCGTCCCCTTTATAACGGGGCGGTGACATGTCTGCCACCAGGCTCGAAGGAGGAAAAAAAAACCCTTCCTTGTTTCATGTTGTCCTAATGCCTTATCTACATTGATTAAATCTATGTTATTGTAACAAAAAAATATAAATTCACGGTCCATCTCTCTGCCTCTTAAGGCAGAATGACCTTTTTTTCCCCCAATTATTTATTTTGTACTTTATCTCTACTTTTCTGCCACCAATACTCTAACTGTCTCTTACTTATTTCTATCGCGGGCGTGTTCAGCTTTCCATTGTTGTCCCTAAAACCCTAGGCTTCATGTAGACTCGTGCCCACACGTATACCTGGCTGAATATCGCCACATTCAATCAGTACATGTTCCATCGTTTCCTTAGTTCCCCAGCAGCATGTACATTGTTCTTCTTCGTTACTGAATCTCGCTTTATAACTACGCGTTCTAAGGCAGCCCGACCTTGCTTCAAACAGTAAAGCGCTTCCCCTTGAATTATCGTAAAACCTTTCCCTCCTTATTTCGTTTTTTCCTTTTCGGTAGTTACTCAGAGCCGGCTTCTTTTCCATCGCTGTCATCCAATAAGTCCTCTCCGCCTCTCTGACCTTCCGCTTAATGCTCCTTGTTGCCATATCGCCCGCACTGCCAGCCGTATATTTACTGGTGAGCCTCGTAGTTCTTTTTCTCCACTGCGTGTCAACGCTTTTTCTATAGAAATACCTGAAAACCTTCTCTGCTCATCTACTCTTCTTCATTTTCCTCAGCCTCTCGTTGCGGTTTCCTCAGGCGCCCTCTTTTCAAACAGAGGCCGATTCGCACTCTCGTCGGTGGGCGGGGCGTCTGCACGTTGACGTCGCGGAGACATAGCATGCTTATTGGCCGATAGCCGGATGAGATGCGCTTCTTGCCACGGGGTGCCGCCACTTGCCCGCGCCGCACTCCTCAGTCTGCTATCTTTACACGGTAGCCGCACTCGCGCGTGCGAATCACAGCGTGAGAGTGATCGCGTTTCATGACGCACGCTGACGTAACTTCTTACCCCCGTGCCATCCCTCCCTGTCTAGCTTCCAGTGCGCTCGTCGGCACGAGAAAAGAGAGAAAGCGCTGAGACCGTGCGGCAAACCCCCGTAACTCCGCTGATTCTTCACGGATTCGAGAAATTTTTGCGGCAATCGATTCGGGAGGCAGTAAACTCCGATACTAAGGTCATTAAATCATTACTTGGAAAAGTGGTTCATGACCCCTTTAAAGTATATTTCTCGTAATCAATGACCGCATCCCTTCCAATCTGATGAATGGAACCTTCTTGGTTGCAGACTGGAGTGTTCTTTGCCCAGCAACAAATGCTCTTACCCATGGATAAGTTTATGAAAAGAGACGCAGCTTCTTTTGTTGTATGCGTAATAGCTCCTGTGAACGAAGGCGGTGGAACGCAAGTGGCCCCTTGCGTTCCGCCCCCATCGAAATGCGGCTGACGCGACCGTGTATCGTACCCGCGACATCGAGCTCAGAAGCAGATCACCACGTTCACAGCGTGACCACGACGGGTTTATTTGTGAAACCGCGGAAAAGAATGATGCTCTGAAATGCCGGAAATATAATCATGCGGATAAGACGTACAAGTCGGTATATATCTAGAGCCACTGTTTCGTGGGTGGATCGGGTCGCTTAAATGCTACAACACTAAACGCAATGAGCACAGATGTTTTTAATTTTCGCGACCACAAGTTAGACCACAAATGATTCCGAGTACTAACTACAAGCGTCCACGAACTTTACGAGTACTGACTATTTCCGAGTCCATTAGTAACAGTGTGGGAGCCCCTTCGAGCCTCACTGGAGAAGAGCAGAGCAGAACGCGCAGTCGCAGGTGCTCGCCGCTTCGTCGGCCTCGATTCCAGCGCCGCGTCTCCTCCGCTGGCGTTGTTCCCACAGAGATCACCAAGAGCAGTCGCCCGTGCTCGTTTCCGTGCGCCCGTGTCCGGTTGTAATATCATTAGAGGCCTCCCTCGAAAGGAAAAAGGCCTCTTCGGACGGTCCTCTGCCCAGAGCCTCGCGTCTCTTTATCCTCCTTCGAGAAGGTTCAGCTCTACAAACATTCAGTGGCACTTTTCTTGCTCCCTCCTTGTCTCGTTTCGCTTGAGAAAAAGGCTGTAGAGCCTTCTCACGTTTATCCGTTTCTCTCTTGTCAGTCTACGCGATCCTAAATTGTAAGATTATCTATCGATTCATTTTCGTGCAGACGTAAAGATGAGTGAGTGAGTGAGTGAGTGAGTGAGTGAGTGAGTGAGTGAGTGAGTGAGTGAGTGAGTGAGTGAGTGAGTGAGTGAGTGAGTGAGTGAGCGAGCGAGCGCGCGTGTGTGTGTGTGTGTTTGTATTCGTGTTTCCAGTGTAGGGTGTTTCTCGTTAGCCTCCCTTCTTTCTCTCTCTCCTCAATTTCTCACTCTCATACTCTTCTGCGCCGTTGAGCAGCATTTGCGCTCTCCTTCCCAATGGCTATACCACACTGGCAAACGCCAGTCGGAGGCGCTATCAAGCGGCTTCAGCGCAGTGTCAGACGGCGACTGCACAGCGAAGGCGAATAGCTGCGCGCGCACGCCGGCACTAGTACGTATGCCACGGCTACGACGTGGCAGAACGCGCAGACCGGCGGCGGCGGAGTGCGCGGGAGGTGCCGGCTCCGGTGCGCCGGCTGTGTGACATCACTGATTTTCGCGCATGCGCAGTAAGGCTCTTGAGGAGGCGCTCGAAACTGGCTCGGCTTATCCATTGTAGCTAACGCTACAAAACAAAGAACATCGCGTATAGCTTTCACGATTTGAGCAGCCCCTGACGCATATGGTTGAACAATTTTGCCTACGTCACGATTCTATTTTGTCCACTTCTGGCTTTCCCAATGCGTAGAACGACCTAGAATGACGTCTTTCATGCACGCCTTTTATTGCGCCGCTCTGTATAACACGAAGCTCTATTATACTGTTATTCTGTAATGCTGTCATAATCTTTTCTCCATTTCTGTCTAGCACTTCAAGAGCAGAGAAGATTGCTTTGACTTCGGTAATATTTAGTAAAAGGCTTTTAGAAGAAACATATGTTTTTTAAGGCTTCTCGAAAGAAGAAGCTTCGATAACCTTGAATAAACAAGAAAAAAACGATGTAGAAACAAACTAATATTTTCAGTGTCCCTCGAACAAAAGGAAAACGCGGACACAAGAGACGGCCGGTAATGTGAAGCACCGTTAATGCTCATGTCTCAAATTTCAAATGGTCCCGGAAAAATAAAAGAAGGCCCTACTTTCGCCTTCCTTTTTATTTTGTTCGTTTGTTCCAGCGACACCTGCGTCGTTGCATCTCCTCAGCTAACTTCGCGCACAAAGAAACTTCGAGCATAGTCGACTCCATTCTTTTCTCGGGAAACGCCAGAAGCTGTACTAGTACTATTATTAACATTATTATTATTGTGTCTCGATGAGTGCCGTACAGAGGCCTTCAAGCAAAAGGCGTGTCTGCTGTTGACCTTTCATAATGAAGTCAGCTGGATGGAGCATCTCAAAGGGCGCAAACGAATCGATCGCCGCAGCCGCCTTTGGCCACAACGAGGTGCGGCGAATCAAGCGCAAATGCGCGGAATCGCCCTGAGACCCCCGAGGCAACGCACGTACACGTACTGCAATACGCGTTCGCCACGTTTTCTCGTTTTCTGCGAGACCTGCAGTCTTCACGTCTCACCTGAACTGCTTCGCTAACGGGGGTGCGTTGCGCTTGACGTTAGAAAAGCCATCAGCGCGGAGAAATGGGCGCCTCCCTTCGCAGGCACATCAGAATGAGCACCGTCTCTTTACACACACACACACTTCCTTGCGTTTCTTTCAGCAAGCACGCTCGTCATTACGACTTTCGCGATGTGCGGAAAAACATTACCAGAAAGTGCGATTTGTTTTTGCCATGACGTGACGATAGAAGAAATGAAGAGCGGGCCTGCTTTCGGAACAAGTTACTCAGCTTTGCTGCGTATAGCTGAGTGATTCTCGTAGATGAAATCAACGAGCAAACATTACGGGCAAGGAAGGAAGGAACACGGGAAAGAGGACAGGCACGGATACTAAGCAGTCTCGAAAAACAGGTATGCTACCCTACACTGGCGAAAGGGATGGGAAAGTTTGAAAGTTAGAGGCAGCGAGAAAGATCGAGAGGTAGAGGGAGAGGGAGGTGCACACACACACACAAAGTCGCGCTCTTCAGTCACAATACCGCTGTTCGTCTACATAACCGCCAGTGCAAGTGTCTTGTCTTCAATAATTTCAGCAATACCTTCGTCGCCATGCACACAAAACACACAGGGCGACAGAAAGCGTTGATCATTTTCTTTTATCTCAGAGATAAGCGAAGACGAAAACGCGAAGTGAGGACGAAATTTTTTCATGATTCATCTTTAATGAGGAGTACGAGAAAATGACATAGCTAATGTACTTCTCACGTGTAGAACATTATGTTCTGAATCATTTTACTAAATTCATGGCAGAATGGTAATTAGAGACCACTGATTAACTTCTGAACCAACGGCTGGCCCCGAAGTAGCATGCCAATAAAGCATGTATTTAATAAAAGAGACCTCTATTAAATAAAAAGACACTCCATCTTCGTATAAATGAAGGGA